>NC_085037.1:10489413-10615155 GCF_963692335.1 Osmerus eperlanus
CCGCACCCACGAGGGGACCGTGACGGTGGAAGACACGGTGCCCAAAGCGAGGGCGCACTAGCAGTCTGTCTTTGTGTATACACTGGATTTAGTAGCTGTGCGCAGAGCAGCCTCAGAGAACCTTTTAACGGCATGACACTTCAAAGATCCTTTCCACTGAACACGACACGTCCTTCGCAAGAGCCTCACAGGCTGGCTCTTCTTTTGACGCCACCGTCCTAATTGTCCCCCAGTCTACCTCTCTCTCGGTTGCCAGGTTTGGCCATCCTCTGTGAGGTTGACCTACAGCAGGGGGGGAGGGGGCAGAGGAGGCGGATCCAGTGGGTGTGGGGCAGCTGGACTCAGGTGGCTGAGCTGTTAGGGAATCGGGCTAGTAATCAGAAGGTTGCCGGTTCAAATCCCGGGCGTGCACATGACGCTGTGTCCTTGGGCAAGGCACTTCACCCTACTTGCCTCGGGGGAATGTCCCTGTACTTACTGTAAGTCGCTCTGGATAAGAGCGTCTACTAAATGACTAAATGACTAAATGTAAATGTAATGTAAGGATTCTCCACTAACAGGTCACCAAACCAGGTAGAGGTCTTACACGAACACACCTGTGGAGGTCAAGTGTGATACACCCGAGTTTGTAAAAGGAACATATGAACAAGCTGTCACACCGTGTGTGTATGTGTGTCAGATTGGAGGGTCTGGTTCTGGCCTTGGTCCCTCACGGCAACAACAATCTCCCGTATGGCCTCGGCCCTAACCACAGATAGGCACACCTCTCCTCACACACTCCCCCTCTCCCTTCTCCCCACCCTCTCTCTCTCTGAGTCACTTCCACTCTCTATGTTCCCCTGTCCTCCCCTCCAACTAGTTCCCCCTCGGTGCCAGCAGGCAGGGGGGTTGTCATGAATAGTCTTCTACGTCTTCAACCAATATCAAAATGTAAATACAGCACTGGAACTCAGCAAAGTTTGACGCAAAGTGTTTATTAGAATTCAGAGTGACAGAGATTCCCAATAGAACGTGAGCAAGATCCTGGGATCAGACTGAAGTTTTCTCCGGACATTTCACTTTTATAGTCTTCTCCCCATTGTATGGTAATATAGTACTATACTTGTTGGTTACATATACATTATGCAACTGGTCCCTTGTCTTAGGGGATTCAAATTACAGGTACTTTCCTTTATAGACAAATCTCCCAATTTAGGCCCTCTCTGACCTTGAACACCCAGCTGCACTAGGCTCCTGGGCGTAAGGCCACAAATATGTCTCATAAGTTACAGCTGGGCTTCCTGGTTCTTTATGGAAGCACCCACATATTCTTCTCCCCCACTCAGCCCCTAATTATCCAGATCTTAATATTTTGGGCTTTATTTCTCCTACCATTGTCTAGGGATCACAATAATCAGTCAACAGCTTTGCATCTGGTTTCCAATAATATAGCATGTACTAGAAAAGTGATTACAAGTTTCATTAAATCCATAATCATTACCCATCTTCATAATTACAACAGTATGATGTTTTTCCCACAACAGGGTGTCTCCAGAGGGTGCAGGAGCGAACAGCAAACCCTCCAGCCAGGCCAACAGGCAGCTTAGAGAGCTACTACTCAATGTGACAGGCCAACGAAAGAGATGTCAGGAGGACACATGACAGAGCCACACGGCCGACTGATGACACACCAGAGCCAGGTGCTATTGTCTGTGTGTGGAGGGGGAATGTGGAGGGCGAAAGAGAGAGAGAGAGAGAGAGAGAGAGAGAGAGAGAGAGAGAGAGAGAGAGAGAGAGAGAGAGAGAGAGAGAGAGAGAGAGAGAGAGAGAGAGAGAGAGAGAGAGAGAGAGAGAGAGAGAGAGAGAGAGAGAGAGAGAGAGAGAGAGAGAGAAAGAGAAAGAGAAAGAGAAAGAGAAAGAGAAAGAAAGGAGAAAGAAAGAAAGAAAGGAGATACACTTTTATGGACCACAGAGGTCTGGTTTAGAATTTGAACTGAATTTGATCCAATAGTACATTTAGTAGACACTCTTATCCAGAGCGAATTACAGTAAGCACAGGGACATTCCCCCGAGGCAAGTAGGGTGAAGTGCCTTGCCCAAGGACACAGCGTCATTTGGCACGGCCGGGAATCGAACTGGCAACCTTCAGATACTAGCCTGATTACCTAACCGCTCAGCCGTCTGACTTATACTAATAGTATAAATATATCATCAATAAACAGACCTCTGGTGGAGCTGCAGTGTCCTTATTCTGGACAGTCTTCACAGCAGACACTAATCTAACAAGGCTTAATGAATGACAGTGCAGTAGGCTGCTAAAACACTTTTCTTCCACCTCATTTACTCTCCACTGTAAGCTCTGTCAGTGCGCTATGACAGTTTGTCAGTTTCTGCGGGAATGTCAGGGAATGTCAGTTGCCAGTCCCTCAACCTCTGGCCCCAAACTCTCTCTCTCCTTCAGTATCTATGTCAGTGTTGGGTGTAAGCGTTACAGTAGTCAGACTACTTTTGTTAGGTAACGAGTAACTTAACGCTTTACTTATTTAATTAAATGAATCTGTTACTAGTTCCTTGTTCAAACAAGTAACGCGTTACTCAATTTAGTCTTTTGGTCAAAGCCCTCAGCATGTAGCTAAAAGTCTAGGAAAGTTGAGGCTACTTTTTGCTAGGTACCGACGAAAATATCTTAATCTGCTAGACAAGTGGATTCCCCTACATTCTTTTGGTGAGCAGTCTCACGAGCCCAACTTACCTGGCGTCATGGAGCCGACCAGCTAAATAGTTATTCAAGACTTGCATGTACAGTAGATTTAGGTAATGTCACATTAAATGTATTTGAACTCAGTCTTGTGTGATGCGTCGCTGTATCGTTGCAGCGGTTTAGGTTTAGGATTATATTACAGTAAGTAATAGTCTGGTTCAGTACATAAATGAAGTGAACACCATTTTGCTACCATATAGACCTACCTAGCTATTTCTTAGCTTCGTTTTGCTCCTAGATTCAGACCTAGTCCCAGTAAATTGTAGAGCTAGATAACTACTAGACTTCTGCCTGGCATTTTACAAAATGATTTATTGATTAAAGACTTTCTTGATTCAAGAACTTAATGCAAATATTGTTTTTCATTATGGTGGATTATTACCTTGATCCGTCTTGCTGTATAATGAGGATTGATCATGTTATATGCGAGTGACACTGAATATTCAGTACAATATGCTATTGCTGAGGTCAACCCATTAAATGTGGCTTCTGGGCATAAGAGTGACCAAGGAGAATTGTCTTAGAAATAAAATACTTTTCTTAATGTATCGCAAAAGTAACTTAACGCCTTACTCTCTACACTCTACAGCAAGTAATTGGCCCACTTTTTAGGTCATTTAGTACACTTTAAAGTACACTTATAGTGTATTTGAGGTTTACTTTGGAATATTAAGTAACGTAATTAGTTACTTTACAAGAAATGTAACTAGTAACTGTAATTAGTTACTTTTAAAAGTAACGTTACCCAACTCTGGTCTATGTAGCTCTCCATTTGTTTCAAAATCCATCTCCCTCCCCTCTCTCTCTCTCTGTGTGTGTGTTTCCATCTCTCTCTCTCTCTCTCTCTCTCTCTCTCTCTCTCTCTCTCTCTCTCTCTCTCAGGTCTGAGAGGTTCTGACAATTACAAGAGACACCCTGACACGTATCAACACAGGAACACAGACCAGGTATCGGTCTCTCTTTAAGGGAGAGGTTCAAAAATACAATAGGATGGTTTTCATTGCAGGTACTGTGACCTTTCAGTCCGAGTGCTTTCTTTTTATTTTAGAAGGTAAGTGTGTGTCTTTGAGTGTGTAGTAAATGTTGTGCGCATGTGTGTTGGCATTTGTGCGTGCGTGTTTGTGTGTTTACTGCAAGGAGTCAGTCCTCAAATACTCCACTTATCCTCTGCACGCCTCAAAAGCCATTCTGTCCCCAATGCTCACTCTCCTCAATTCACAATTAACCACACTAAGAATTGACACACACAGAGACAGAGAGACAGAGAGACAGAGAGACAGAGAGACAGAGACAGAGACAGAGACAGAGACAGAGAGAGAGAGAGAGAGAGAGAGAGAGAGAGAGAGAGAGAGAGAGGCACTGGAGGAAGAAAAAAAGTCAATCAAGACGGTGAGGGGGAGAAAGAGCAAAGTAGTCAATTAAACAGGTTGCTTGAGCGAATGAGAGATGATGGTCTCACATAGGAGGAAAGGGAGCAGCAGAAGAGAGGAAATGACAGCAGCTATAGAGGATTCTTAATGGAGCAGAATTTATGGACCCCACTGAGGTGTCCTGATAAAAGGAGGCGGTAAACGAACGACAAGCAAGGTTTTCGTGGCCTTTTTGGGGGGGGTTGCCACGAGCGTAGAAATTTGGAAGGGCTGTCCTTTCAAAACCGTTGACAAGAGGCTTCCATAGGTAGCCTGTCAGACGGACCTAACCCCAACCAGAAAAGGGGAGATTGAGGGAGAGAGGGGAGTGCGTGTGAGGGAGGGAGAGAGAGAGACATCAACATGGTTGCCTGGGTTAAAAGCACTTGGCCTGTTGTGAAAGGTTAGACTTAAAGAGCAGTGCACCAATGCCCATGCTTCACCCCAACATGGTTTCCACCCGCAGTCTGACAAGAAGTCTATCACAGTGAGTACATTCACCTGATCCGTCTATCCACAGCAGAACTGAAAGGTTAATCAGAATTAATCCATCTTCCAAAGGTTCTAAATTCTAAATATACTAAATTCCATCAGATCCATAAATAATGTTAGGTTGAAATAAGTGACAACACAAGACTTGTGGTGGGTTATCTCAACATGCCCTGCAGACATGAATACACAGAGGAGGAGGGATCAACTTAATCTGACGTGAAAACATGTTGAACATATCAGGCCCTCATTTCCTGTGCATTGTTTTGCTGGGGATACACAAATACACCCACTGAGGTTGGTCACGTTTTGGTAAAAACGCATTTAACATTGTCCACCCATAGCATAGAACTAGGAAAACTAGGAAGGACAGATTGAAGATTATCTTGGTTGGGAGATATACAAAAGAAAGAGAGAGAAAGAGAAAGAGAAAAAAGAAAGAATTCTACCATACTCACTGGACTCATGATCTGTGTAATTTCTTTAAAAGCACAAACAATCCATTATTAAACACAGTAGCGGCACAGCAAGCACTAAAGCCTTCTCTCACACGCAACAACCACGCTGTGTGTTCTGTGGGCACGTGTATGCTGTGTATACATCTATCAGCAATTCCTCAAAGCAACTTTACACAGATAAAACCCAGGGACCAACCACACGCACACACCTCTGCAATGACTTTATAACAACCAGGACCTAGCCATGGATACGGCAAACTTCTTTCAACCCACTATCTCCACTTCTCCTACACTTCCTCCCTTCTCAGACATCAATAATACATTGGCGCTATATTTTCACCCATGGAAACTAATCAATCACCCTGACAGGTCAGTCCTCTGCCAGGCCTGCTCTGCCTGTCTATTAGGCTGGATGCATCTGAGCATGACATGGTGGGACTGTGGATATAATCTTAGCCATAGGCCCAACCAAGACTACTAAACGCCTCTGATCAGGGCTTTGTGGGGCCTGTGCTTGTCACTGCCTAGTACAGGGGGGAGAGGGGGGGGGGGCTGCTTTCATAGCTGGGAAGCCCTGAGAGACCCCCTAGAGGGCCACATGTGACCTGCCTAAATGTGGGGTGGGTTGAAATGGGCAGGGGGTCCGAGGTTAAGCACACAGCAAACCTGATCCTGATGAACGCCAGTCATCTAACTCGGTTATGTGACTTCTGTCAGTTCAACCTGGGCTTTGCATGGAGCACAGCCTGGCGCACTCACATGCACACACACACTCACACAAACACACTCAAATGCACACACACACTCACATGCACACACACACACACACACACACATACTCACACACACACACACATGCACACACACACACACACTCACATACTCACACACACACACTCACATGCACACACACACACACTCACACACTCACATGCACACACACATACTCACACACTCACACACACACACACACACACTCACATGCACACACACACACACACACTCACATGCACACACACTCACATGCACACACACACACTCACATGCACACACACTCACGCGCACAAAACAATGCCCTTCTATAAAAGCCCTCTTTCCCTTGCCAACACAAACTCACATTAACAACATGTAAGAAACCCAGAAGTTCTATACCCTGGCTAAACCCGGTCAGAGACATCATCACTTTACAACAGGTGACACAGAAAAGGTGACAACAGACATCTCAGGCTTTTACTGTAAGTGACTGAAGAAGCCATTTTTAACACAACACAATTAAGGTTTAACAGTCCATGCATCGTTTCAAACGGAAGCCCCACCAACGCAAGAGCAGCCCCGTGTCTAGGCAACCGACTGGGTTCGTGAGCAGAAGAATTTGTCACAATCCAGGTGGTGGTGGGGTGACGGTGGGGGGGGGGGGGGGGGGGGTCTTGGTTCAATTGTCCGTCTTAGCGAGGCTGTGATTCTCCCTCGGCACTCTGGGAACCGAGCTGTTGACTGAGGCCGCTCAGCCCTCACCCGGGCCGGACCAGCTCTCCAGTCACAACATCAACAGTCTGGCCCTGATGTGGCCTGAGACCAGGGTGATGAAACCTGAAGGAGCTGCTCTGAATGTTCTCTCATTCCCTCTCTCTCCTTCCCCCTATCTCTCTCTCTTTCATTCCCCTCTCCCTCTCCCTCTCCCCCTCCCTATCTCTCTCTCTTTCATTCCCCTCTCCCCCTCCCTATCTCTCTCTCTTTCATTCCTCTCTCCCTCTCCCTCTCCCCATCTCTCTCTCCGTCACGGTCTGTGTGCAGCTGCCGTCGTAGCGGAGGAGAAGGCTCCTGGACCGGCTGCCAGGGACACTTTGCAGCGTTTCAGCTCCAAGTTACTTTTAAGCACTGAACTCGGATCAGTTTACCACCCATTCGCGATGATCTCAGACATGGAAGGTGCAGCTGTGGAAGTGATTTGGGATCAGTGTGTGGGGGGGGGAAGGGACTCCACGTTCTCGGGCATTGACTGGTTTCGTGTGCAGCTGTTATGGCGGGAAGGAGCTGAAGAGGGGACCTATAGAAATACATAATGGAGGAGGGATACAAGAACTCAGTTCTTACACACACCACTTCGCGCGCGCGCACACACACACACACTTCTACCACATTGAGGCTCTCCAGGAACAAGACATCTGTTCCAGAGGTCTCCCTCCACAGCAAAGGCCTAATTAAATGATCTGTGGACGTTAACACTTTGCTATGATGTTGCTACGCAGCACTGTACAGCTCTGTTCAATTTAATTGAACAGAGCTGCACAGTTAAGCTGTGCTTAATGCAGCTCCCTGATTCAGCGCAGTTTCTTTACCCAGAAGTTTCTCAGCATGCTCAATGCCTCATGTAATTAATCAAAACAAATGCAACCCTCAGGGCTCCACCAAAGGGATAATGCAAGTCTATAGGCAGCCCACAACCGTCAAGCAGATTCATAGCAAAAATACATGAATTCAAAGGAAAAGCAGAACTGCGCTACCTCTAGTGTGTCGTGCTTATTTCTGTGTGTGCGCGTGTGTATTTCTGTTTCTGACCGACTGACCAATGGACTGTCAGTCGGTCAGCCCCCTCCACACGGCACAGTCCAACCCTGGCATCTGAAACATGAGCCTGGCACCTCTGACAACCTGCCTGCCGCTCTGAATGAGAAATAACAACAACAGGCTTGCCAACATCCTCTCAGCGCTCACGCACTGGAATACAACAGAGAAAGACATTAGCACAGAACATCAGTAGGGAGGACCAGGAGACTGTTGTTTTCATGAAGAGATAAGCCTTGAGATCATTCTAATGGACTAAATGATCTTCTTCCTGGTCATGCTGCACTGTGTGGTGCGTTTGTCTGGGTATGGTGGGTGGGAAGGGAAGGACGGAAGTTACTTTAGAAATCAGTGGGAAGAAATCAGGCCCTGTGTGGGTTTCCCTCTGGTATAAACACAGGGTGACACTGGCAGGCAGACAGCTGGGCTTGTCTAAACAACCACAGAGTAGAGCACTGAGCTTGACCAATGTACACACCCACACACACACACCTACACACACAATTTCTTCCCACGTTCTTCACTTTGAGCAATGTTTAAGTCTGGACATTGAGTGGTCTATTCCGTGTGAGAGACAAAAGAGGAGCCATCGGTCCACCTTTCCAACAACTGGAGCTCCTCTCTGCTAGCTATTGCCACCAGATTTATGATGTGTCGGTATCCTTGCATGGGGAGACACTGTCAGTAATAGCGCTGATTTAAAACATACAAACGCATGGAAAATATCTTGAGGACATCATCAAAAAGGTATGAATGAGGAAGACTGCTGAGGTGTTTTCTGACCAGAGAGGATTCTGTCACTTTGATCGTTAGATCAACGGCGCTTTGATGCTTCTCAGCCTCAGTGCCTGTGAGAGGTGCTCCTGGCCCAGCACAACCACAGCAGGTCCAGCAGCTCTTTGATTCTAGAGAACAGCGGTCAGTGGTGACAGCAGCGTGTTTGCAGTGACCTCATACTTCTCCAGTGTTTATAAGGGATAAGTAAGGGATTGTATAAGGCTATGTATAGTGTATACTTTAGAGGGCCTAGGTGCATACTGGCCTTAAAGCTATGCTGGATTTCTGCAAGAGCAAAAAAAAATGGTAAAAGAATATCAACAAGTCTTGACTCACTGTAAGATTGATTGTATGCTAGCAATAGATTACCGTGGTCGATCTGAAATGCAGGTGTGTAAAAAAGAGTTTTTTCCAATAAGTTCTCAATATTATTGCAAAGAAACTAATGCACTTGACAACGGTAACGTTTTTTCAAGCTATTCATAAAGTAACTAACAATATGTTAACTTTGCGCACTGCAACACACAGTCAGCTTTGTATGCAACGGTGCTCCTTCATGAAAACGTCTGTAAACTCAACTTAAATGACAAGTTAAAAAAGCAGGAAGACTGTTGAAACTTGAATATGATGATTTTGAAATCTGATAAAATGACAATTAGGCCTACTTTTGCTATTCAGGACTAATACAATTGGAAACCAAAACTTAGTGATTTAATCAAACGATGACATGGGAAATTGAATAGGAGCCCCCCTGTAGGGATGATGTATGACAAGCGCATGAACTAATTGCAGAATAAGCAGCGGCACCTGTTTAATTAGGATATTCCTCAGGCAAATGCGTGACGGGTGTTGCCTATTAATCAAAGTTTTTGAACATGTCTGAATTTAATTAAAATACAATGAATTAACCTAAATTCAGTATAGAACATTTATGCGCAAACACATTAGGGGGTGCATACAGAACATTTGGACATGTCCTACTCACATGAACGCATGGTAAATGAATGCCCATCCTCTTGGTCTCTCAAGAATGTTGTACATGCAGTTTTGGAACTTTCTGTAGCTCTTGTTAGACGTTGAGGCGTTCGCCCGGGGTCCAGGAGGTCCGGGTAGCGGGGTGCCCAAGAGCCCGGTGCGGTGTGATGGGTGTCCTCGCTCGGGGGTCGATGGCTCGCTTCTTTCCGTGTGGACGGCAGTGAGAGCCACAAACTCTACCCGTCTATCGTCATTTTGAGCAGGGGGAACCAACATTCTAATACCGCCGTTGTTTGAAGGGCTTGCTAACATTTTACCTAAGAAACTCAATCGGGAACTGTCTTTCACCTTTTTCAACGTGAAGTCATACCTACACTGTGCCTACGATTCGGACACAAAAGTAAATGTCATTCCCGTTGTTGTTAGTCCTTTGATTTGGAAGTTATCTGTAAATCAAGTCACGACCACAAAAGAAACATAATCTATTTTGAAAACGGCGGAACGTTAAAGTGTGCCCTTGTTGAAACATTGTTTAAAAGTTATGCAAAAGTTAATAACGCAGTAATCCCCAGGGTCATTTGAACTTGGAACGTGATGAAACACGGTATTAGCCAACTATCAGGCTAAAAGACAACTACATATAAAGGACACTCCTTGAGAGTTGACAATAACTGTTACCTATGCATATTGCTGCCTCCATAAATTAGCGTCTTTCAATTAGGTTTCTGTGCGAGGTAGCAAAACGCATCCAAATGAGCAACCATTGACGGCTTGTGCTCCATAAATTAAACGAAAACCCTACCTTGTCAAAAGACCTAAAAAGCCGGCATCTTTAAAATCGTTTAGTGTTGTCAGCGCGTTTGTATTTTCTTAATTGCTTATCTGAGGTTTCCTGGCTGCGCACGGCATGCCTTCTCGCCTTCGTCTCTCCTTTCCAGTGCGTCTAGCTGGTCCAGCGCTGGTGGACTTTTGTTATTTCAGTGAAGATTACGCCTGTTACTTGTCAGATGGTCTAGCACAGAAAGAGAGACAGCTAATCACGCAGCCTCACTTACGACTTCTAATGTTCGGACCGTAGGGATCTCGCCGTAGTACATTGTGGGCACAGGGACATGAGTAGACCAGATCACGGATTACGCACTGTGGTACGGGTGCGTGCTGCTTCTTTACAAGGGTCAGAAGTCTTGATCTTCCTGTAAATAACTGCCTGTAAATAACTTCCTGCAAATAACAAACACTAATATTTCAGACAAAGTGTTCGGAATGGAAATAGATGGATGAAATGGAAAAACAAAGAAGACGTGGTGAAGATTGAATCTGCTTTAGACTCGTAGTTTTATATTTCACTGGTAGGCATAATCACTCAAAATGATGAGGTGATCATACATAATATGATCAACATAATAATGAATAATTTTACAACCTGGACAAAGACATCTCAGAACGCCCACTCCATTGTACCTTAATGAAAATGTCACTCAGGTTTGTCACTGGAGTGCAGTATCCATAGCTACAGGACAGGTGCATTGGGACAGAGGGTGGCCTGACTGACTGGCCAGTCAGTATAGGAATAGAATATGAGTTATAATTCCACGTATCTGACACACAGGAGAAGTATGGGCCTTTTATGACACACTCCATAGAACACCGCATATACCCCTGAGAGGGTGTCCCCTGTTGGGTGAACCTGTTTGGGAGACTTGGAGAGGGTTTCTGGCTGCTTCTGTGCCGCAATCACATGATCACAAAATACCTCAGCAGACGAGAACCAAAACTCTTGGTGCGAGCATAAAGGCAGTGTGCAAGACTGAATGTTTGATGCTCGGTCCTGCGTTTTTGTGGTTTATGGATATAGTCTTAAGGCATGTGCATAGCACTGTGCTGGCTCCCTGGACCTGCAGTCTGTCACAGGTCGCTTGTCTCCCATCATCCTCTGGGACTTCTTACATAACTTTATATCACTCACTGTGAACTCTTTCTCCTCTACTGGACATAGGTAATGTTAAGTAATAATGTCCTACCATGAGCTTTCTGGCCCATTCTGTGTGAGATGGGAGAGATATGTCGGCCCACTCCAGAAGATTCATATCATTCAACAAGTTGGGTAACCCCCTTGTATGACATGAGGCAGAGAGCACCATCAACACATCACCAACACATTCATCTCCTGGCACCTACCCTCGCTCCCTTCGCTCCCCCCTTCTTTCTCTCTATTCCTGTTCTCTTTCTTTCCCCTCCCGTCACTAAGTCTATTTCTCACGCTGCTCACCCCCCCCCCCCCCACACCCCCACCCCGCGCCTCAATCTGTCTCCCTCCGTGGTCCCCTAGGCGTCTGCAGGACCACGGAGGGGCTCCTGTTTTCCAGCTGAACGATAGAGAGAGGGGAGGGAGGGAGAGAGGGAGGGTGACAATGGACAGACCTGATCTGTGCTTGCACCGGGGGATTAACATCAAAGTTTCACTGGGAAAAACCCAACTGCACAGCCTCTGAACACAACCCAACGCTGCTCCGCCACTGCCAGCACCACCCTCACCTCTGCCCGGCCCCAGCACCACCCGACCCCAGCACCACCCGGCCCCAGCCTCACCTCTGCCCGGCCCCAGCACCACCCGACCCCAGCCTCACCCCAGCACCACCCGGCCCCAGCCTCACCTCTGCCCGGCCCCAGCACCACCCGGCCCCAGCCTCACCTCTGCCCGGCCCCAGCACCACCCGGCCCCAGCCTCACCTCTGCCAGACCCCAGCTATGGCCACTCGTTGGGGCACCACCACTTCCTTGCTCTGAGACAGCACACAACAGCTGGCCAAGGTCACTGTTTGAAAAGCCCAGCGACAAATAAGGAGGCCATTGGTGGGAGGTTTCCCCTTGCTTCCAGTACACATGGATAAACACACACATTCAACAACACCTTTTTAGTCCTGGTTCTCTCTATTAGGGAGGAATAACTATGGGAGACGGGAGAGGAGTGAGTGGGTCAGGGGGACTGGGCTGCGTGGGCATCCACTCTGACACCCTGCTCTCTGCTCTCCCTGGTTTCCGACCAGCGCTCACTCACGCCCCACAGAGCCCGCTGAGCAGCAGGACTCGACAGCCACTCAGGGACTCTCTGGGAATTTAAAAATACACACATCAGCTCCGGCCCGAACCCTAACCCAACCTTTTATTTCTGCTGCTCACTCTGGGTTTTACTCACGCCACTTAATGGCTTTCCCAGACTGCACTGTTGTTTGGCTTTATTTAATCTTTCTTTTCTTTTTTTCTCCTTCCTCTTACTTAATATGTGCATCCTCTTTAGCCCCCATTTCACAACATGGAAAACATCAGAGAGGAAGGAGGGGAGAAGACGTAGATTACTTTGTTGATCCAGCGGTTGTTGTGTTGTGTCCGTGTTGTGATAGTCTGTTTTTTTAGTCCTTAGAGAGCTCAGATAACGCAGTAGCGTGCGCCATCAAATGTGTCTGAGATTAATCTTTTTAGCAACGATTCATAGTTTTGTACTAAAAACTAGTGGAGTAAAAGTTGTTTTTGTTTTTTATCTTGTTTTAAAAAAAAACTGCACTAACTGAACTAAATGAAAGGTAGGTCTGTTATGTTCTCTGAACCAGGAAGCTAAAGAGGGAAATGTAGGGACTACATCTATCCAGTCCATTCATAACCAATGAAAAGAGCTTTTGAACCTTGCTACCCCTGTACCCATTGGAACTATGACTAAACATGAGGCAGCTCTGTTGCTAACAGTGAGGCCAACTGCTCTTGGTCAGGCAGAGCAGTGGATTGCAGTTAAAACCAACGGAATCAACACCTCCCTCCCCTCTTCTCCCCAAAACAAGCTCATGTGTTCTCTGCCAGTCCAAAGGCCTCAGTCCCCAGGCAACTTTGAGCTATAAAAAATGTTTTCCAAATAAATACACACCCAGAGAGGTTAGAATGGTCCAAACTGGCAGGTTCCTACCCAGAATTAGCCCTGGATTGTCTGGTTCCGCAGGCTGTCTCACCAAGGGTGGTAGGCCCACATTTATCTTCCTGTTTGATGAGTATGGACCACAGTTTCCAGTGCTGAACATTGATGCTTTAACTCGCTATGAGAAAGAAACTTACAAACAACTTACGTGTGAACCCGAGTTGCTTGCTACTGCACCTGAATGTACATTACTTAACAGATTAACCTCTGCTCCGACACTGCAAAGGGACATTCCAAACCCATCGACACTGTATGACTATGTTTAGCCTGTGTTCTGCTCCTCTCTCTCACCAACCGTCTCTGGAGGAGGGGATCCCTCTCTGAATTGCTCCTCCCAAGGTTTCTTCCATTTTTTTCTCCTGTTTAGTTTTTTGGGAGTTTTTCCTTGTCTTCCTTGAGGGTTTAGGTTGGTTGAGGGGCAGTTCTATGGGCATATGTGAAGCCCTCTGTGACATGCTTGCGTGTAAAAAGGGCTATACAAATACATTTGATTTGATTCCAGAAAGGCCTAGATGACGGTTGGATGAAAAACAAAATCACTCGAACACCAACGCAGAGAAAGAGGATCAAACACCACTTGATCAAACCTACTTTAAGTCAAAGTCGGCTGAAGTTAAGGACTGTGTCGTTGACTTGGTGAGACCAACTGGTGTTGTAGCCACATCACAAGGTCCAACGTCGAATCAGGGCGGTCAAGCCCAATTCATCTCTCAAGGATTGCCTTGATCCAACCGGACGGGCAGCCAAGAAAAATACCACTGGACAATCCTATTCACGCTTGGCTTAAACTCAAACATTCTCACAATCCTCGTCCTGCTTATTAGACGAAGCGAGTGTGAGTCTGCACTCATTAATGCAGTTATTGTTCAGCGATTATGTCAATTAGGGAAAGGAACATATCCGCGGGAGAGAGAAGGCCGAGGCACCGGCTATGTTATGTTTACCCACCTGAGTTTCTAACCCCAAATCCACAGTGTATCGATTATAACCCTATAGAAAGCACACGTAAATGCTACTGTAAAGAGAGTAGGCTAGCCTTGATGGAACATGTAAATAATAATTTTAAGGGGTTTTATATGGAAAAAAATGTCGCTCTTTGAGATAAGATTTTATTTAGGCTTAGCCGAGGTAAAATTGAGGGATTTCACAAATTCTTGTGCGGTAAGGAATGCAGTCTGATCGCGAAAGAGCTGAGCTGCTCCCAACCAACTCGTGACTATTGCCTGGCCTTTCAGAAACAAGAACCTCTTGCAGCACTTGAGGCAACAGGGAACCAGGATTTTTATCGTTCTAATCCTCTAGTCTGGGTTACAAAAAAAGTTATACCAGACTGAATTGATGGCCTCTTATTTTTGTTTTACAATTGTGCTGCAGTGCACTTTAAAATGTCAAAAGGGAAACGAAGTGCTAAAAATACTGAGAACGAGTTACAACCATGCCGAGCAATTAATCAGGATTCAGTATGCTGTAGTTAAATTTATGGTTCAGTGTCGCCCTCCCATGGTTATTTGAAGTTTATCAGCCAAGAGGCCTACCTTACAAGTGCACAAAGTGACTAGGATATGGTGACAATTATCTAGATTTGACAAGAAGAACGTAATCTTTCATCTGCCATAAGAATGGGTAGTAAAATAAGCATGTTATGTTGTTTTTTTTATTTCGTTTTTCTCACAAACAAAGTTTGCTTACAAAAAAGAACGTCGAAAATAAACTTTTGTACCTATCTATTGCATATCATGCTGCCAGTTTAAACTACATGCAAACAACAATAATAAGAACAACAATTATAATGATGAATAAAAAATAAGAAAACAGGAAGGGGGGGATCGTTTTTTGAAAACAAAAAGAAACCTTAACAGTTAGAACCTGTATTAAAAAGGGGTCTCTAAAAGGACTTTTTCCCATCCAGGGGGAGTTGTGTTTGTACATGTGGCGTTTCTACAAGGGCAAGACGGGGCACCTGGACACAACTTCTGACAGACAAAGGTAGAGAGAGGGAGAAAGAGAAGGAGGGAGAAAGAGAGATACAACAAAAGGAAGACATGAACCAAAAGTGTCTTGGAGGAGGGAAGGAAATGGTTCACAATACTAAACCAAACACGCGCACACACACTCTTAGAAGCCCTTTGTTATACCTCACCAACGTGGAGAACAGCAGAGACAATACTATTCACAGACCAATCACATCATCTATCCTTCGGAGACAACAAACAATGATTCACTGTGAACTGAATGTGCAAGGTATGGCTTTATCGTTTCCACGATCTACAGTTGTGGACGTGAAGGAGACTTGACTCGACAGCAGGCATGATAGGCTTGTTCTCTCAGCTTGGACACACAAGACAAAAGGATGCAAGCACAGGTCTGCCAGGAGAACATAGCACAACAGACACACGTGCACACAGGAGAACAGAGAGTTGGTCACTAGGTGGTGGCTGATTCTGGGGCTGAGATCAGCGATGGCCGGGGGGGGGGGGGGTTGGGTGGTCCAGGAAGGCCATATGGAAGCATATGACATGAACTTCGATGCGACGAAGGACTTAGAGAAAGTTGCGAGGAGTCCCTTTGGTTTTTTGACTCTGAAAAGTGAACTGTACAAAAGTGAGTGTTGTCAGAGTCCAGTTCCTAACGTGACGGTGTAGACCAGGTCTTAGAAGAGAGAGACAGGGTTTCTGGGAGTCCTTTGGGGATCTGAGTCAAGGAATCTGGGGGCCTTGTTGGTTGGTGTTGGTGGCTGGAGGCGGAGCTGGCAGCGTGGTGCCGTGACCTCATTCGGCGCTGACCTGCGTGGTGACTTGGCCGTCGGCCGTCTGATTGGTGGACTGGATGAACATGGGCTGAGACAGTTCCTGTCCCGCTGGCATGGTAACCTGCTGGATCTGGTACAACTGCTACAACACGCAAGGAGACAGGAGTGAGCATGTGTGAGTGTGTGTGTGTCAGTTGCATTAGTTACTGCGATTGCGTAACAACGACGATGTCTTGATTGACAGCGCTCTTACCTGTCCATCAGTGAACTGGTTGAACTGCTGTTGACCTTGCTGGACCTCTGTTTGTGTAATCTAAGAAAACAACACAAAACAAAGGCGTGAATACGGATTATAAATCGTTTTGGAGGCATTCAGGCATGTTTTCGATGGGAAGTGTGTACCTGCTGAGTGTTGGCAAAGGTCTGTATCTGTCCTTGGACTACCTGTGTTCCAGAGACGGGCTGGGCCAGGCGTATGTACTGCAGCTGGCCAGTGTTGAGCTGCACCTGCACACGCGTGCCACAGGGGGGAGACAAACTCCAGTTTAGCGCCGAGGTCACAGACGACGACAGAGGTCATTAGCACAGCCCTCTCGTGGCATAGCTTCACGGACATGACGACAGAAGCTTTCTTGTGGCACCATTCCACACGGAAACTAGTGAAATGGCTATCAACACCCTTACATTAGGATAACACCGATTGTAATTACTATAGCCATTGTTAATTTCAGATCTTACTTACTTCCTTGAATAATATATTTCTACTACATTAAACCAAACCGTCTGTCTCAACCCTTTTACTGCCATTTTTCCTTTTCCCTCCATTTTTCCTTACAGGTATCTGTTGGATCTCTCCGGTGTTGGTGATGATCTGCTGCATGACCTGCATGGTCTGTCCTGCTGGCTGGGCTGCCTGGCCCTGGCCCGACGCCTGGACGATCTGAACCTGCTGGTCCCCTACCTGCATGGTGACCGGGGCACTCTGGAGACAGAGGGGGAGGGGAGGAGGTGAACGATAGGGGAGGGGGGAAAGAGGAGGAGGGGGAGAGAGAGAGAGAGAGAAACATAGGGAGAGGAGGGAGAGGGAGATAGGGATGCGAAGGGGGGCAGGAGTGGGGAAAAGAGAGAGGAGAGAGTGGGGAGGAGAGAGAGCAATAGAGGAGGGGGAGAGAGATAGGGAAAAGGAGAATGAATGAAGAAGTTAATAGGTGAGCAAGTGAGAGAAAAACATGCAGCCGAGTCGTACTGATGGACATGAAAGGTTGGGCCGGCATGGGCCGGTAGACCCGAGTTTAAACACAAGATGACGGAGCAGAATAAGGCAAAACGCTTGCTCTCTTTTTCTCCCTCCCCCTCTAGAGTTGCGTCAGAGCGTGTCTCTGCGGGGGGAGGCCACCTGATCTGCTGCAGTAATGAGCCGGCACTGCCGTAGCTAAGGGAGAGCTGTCACCCGAGGACGGGACACCCACTTCAGGGCTGTGACGGGGACCTAACAGGCCTGCTGCACCCAGCGTGGGTCAGATTGACAGGGGAGATAAGGGCCCGACAGGGTATCCGGATCAAACGATCCACTTAGCTCCCTGGAGAGGGGGGCTGGGATCACTGAGGGGTGGGATTAAAAAGATGCATCAAAACTGTGGGTGACGTCGGGGGGGGGGGGGGGGGGCGTGCGATTCTGTAGTTAAAAGGGGGAAAGTGGGGGGAATGAATTGTAATTGTCCTGACTCGTAGTCAACAAGGCAAGGGGTGTGTGGCGTGTGTGTGTGTGTGTGTTTACCGTGATAGGTGTGTTCTGTGACTGGGCTAACTGCACCTGCTGTAGCTGCTGCATGGTAGCCCCTTGCAGCACCTGAGGGCCCAGAAAGACAGAGGGAGGAGAGGAAGAAAATGGAGAGAGAGAGAGAGGAGAGAGAGAGAGAGAGAGAGAGAGAGAGAGAGAGAGAGAGAGAGAGAGAGAGAGAGAGAGAGAGAGAGAGAGAGAGAGAGAGAGAGAAGAGAGAGGAGAGAGAGAGAGAGAGAGAGAGAGAAAGTACTTAACAAGTGATGGCAGGCACATGCACACACAGCAACAGAACACACGTGAGCGAAATGTAATCCAAGCTACAGAAGTAAATGAAGATATACAAGTGAGACTGAGGAAGGAGATGTGAAGGGGAAGTAAAGTGGAACAACGGTCAACCGCAGAAATGCACAACGCTAAAAAGCATGAAAACGCCGAAAGCGGACGACGACAGGGCTGGGGCGGTGCGTAGCCACGGTAACGCGCTGCAGCACAGGGAGACGCAGACAGGAACACAAAATGGCTGCTTTCAGAAGCGTTCACTCGGGGATTGCGTGACCTGAGAGGAAGATGATAGAACTGGTGCAACAGTGACGGGTATTGACGTTGATAGCCCTTTGCAGGTAGGTCTGGCGAGTCCACGTAGCAAGCACACCGAAGTGCAAGCACACTTCCTCTACCCTCATCTCCAGAAGATGAAGAAGAAGATGTGTGACAGCTCAGCCAAAAGCAGCCTGCTGAAGCAGCACTCTGGGCACACCAGGGCAGAGGAAGCTAGGTGGTGAAGGAGATCCAGGGGAGAGCTGAGGAACGCAGGACGGAGAAGAATAGAATGGAAGAGAACAAGGAGGACGAAGGGCCACAGGAATGGAGAGAGAGAGGGACATAGAGAGAGAGAGGGACAGAGAGAGGGACAGAGAGAGAGAGAGGGACAGAGAGAGTGACAGAGAGAGACAGGGACATAGAAAGAGAGAGAAAGAATGAGAGAGAGAGCTCTAGGGATTTCTGGCATCCTCTGGAGACAGGCAGCAGGGGGGTGAGGTCAGATGGGGTTTCGTGTTGCTCAGAACTCCAGCTCTAACCACCAGTCTTGAACAGATGTTCCACTACAACACTAAGGGCTGTAAAGGGACTAATCTTTGTACTGTATGCGAGTGTGTGTGTGTTTGTGAAAGAAATAGGCTCGAGCACTAACCATCGGTTTTCACTGATCCCATTCAGAAAACTCGAGGGCTGTAAAGGGAATTATTTCTGTGGAGTGCCGGGAGCTCGTGTTTGTGTGGTGTGTGTTGCGCTTGTATAGCTGGGTGTGAACGCAGGGTGTGTGTTGAAGTAACTAGCTCCTTCTGGTGAGAATGAAAAGGCTTTAATGTGCTTCGGGATTGTCTGCCAAGACCAATATCAATAAACCAGGGAGCCATAATCCCCTTCACACCTTTCCATGGCAGAAGCACAGGTATCTGGTCCACATGTGAGTGTGTGTCTCCCATGCTCTCCCCGGCCCATGTGCACCCCCCTGTCCCGTACCTGTCCCTGCTGTGGCTGTGCGATGATGATCTGTCCGGGCTGGATGGTGGTGGCCTGCTGGGCGCTGGCCTGCTGGCCCGCTTGCTGGCCCTGCACTTGGACTGCCCCGGGCTGCTGGGCCAGGGTGAAGTAGTACTGCACCGGCTCTGCTGGGGCCACTGACTGACGCACCTCCTCCTAAAGAGGACAGACAGACAGACAGACAGAGAGCAGACAGACAGACACACACACGCACAAAGAGAGTCAGAGAGAGGCCTATCAGTCATTTACATCTCCATGAATTATTTTTGCCGGTGTAACACTATAGGACAGAAGACGTGCTAAATAACTAATAGGCCCGTGACCGGGGGATGAGTAATGTAATCTGTATGGAACTATCTGGAATCCATTCACACCGTGAGGTCCTTCCTCTCACACTGGTCTGCAGCGACACTGGAGACCAGCTGACCAGCTGCAGAGGCCTGGTCTCCACTGCTCACTTTTTAGCAGACGCTCTTATCCAGAGCGACTTACAGTAAGTACAGGGACATTCCCCCGAAGTAGGGTGAAGTGCTTTGCCCAATGACACAACGTCACTTGCACATCCGGGAAACGAACCGGCAACCTTCTGATTAATAGCCCGACTCCCTAACCGCTCAGCCACCTGACACCCTCCTAAGCAGAACATCTCACAGCGCGCTAGAACATACTGCTTGACTGAGCGCTACGCGGCGAACATAAAACACGAGGGTACTGACGTGTCATTGGTTGAAATCTTTATTTGCATGTAGTGAGGGAAAAGCTCTCAGACGGGTTGCGAGGCGGTCGGTGCTTCCCCGCCACCACGAGCGTAAACACCCCTCTCCCAGCTCGCTGTCGTCACAGCTGAGAGTGTAGGATGTTTACACCCCTGGCCGCGGTCTCCACGGCAACCCTGGACCTGCCGCATGGGAACATGGTGGTGGGTTTTTGTCCGAGGCCCAGAGATCCCTACTTCCTTTTCGGGGGAGAGGAAAGAGGAGAAGGAGGAAGGAGACCGTGTTGAGCTCATGCGTTGAGGCCCGGCGTGGGGGGCGAAGGCGGGATGACACGGGCGGTGTTTTTGGGTGTTTGTGGACAGCGGGACGCTGCAAACATCCGACTGAAAGCCATCGCTGACCAGACCCCAGCTTCCAGTCAAGGATGTTTACAGCGCCACCTGGCTGCCGACGTTCCCATCACACCTTCATCCTTTTCCGGTTCCCTAATCCTAACGTGAATGGGTTCCACGTTTTGTAAATGTTCTGCAGTGTGTGTGTGTGTGTGTGTGTGGGGGGGGGGGGGGGGGGGGGCTGTGTTCCGCACCTGTCTCTTGGGGTGGTTTCAGCTCGTCTCTGGGCACGATGTCGATCAGGAAGTCAAATTGGTCAAACTTGGTTATTGCCATGGCGATGTCGTTCCTCTGCGACACAAAACACAAGGCGAGGTTAAGTAAGGTTTCTCATGCAGCACGAGCGTACACACAAACAGGCACTGTACTCAAAGTCCTGTTCTTTTCCAAAAATAGTCTCCCAAAAAAAAAACAAAAAAAAAGATCTACTAGGGGGAGTTAAAATACATTTCAAGGTCAAAGAAAGAAAATTCCACAGCTTTGAAAACGACACTCAAATCGAAGTCCGAAATGGAATGTTTCCGGCTCAGACAGTAAACAGAAATTTCTCAAAATAAACAGTTGTGACATTTTTCTATGACATCACTGATACACCATCTCTCCCCCCCGCCGCCCCCCTTGTATGTCTCTGTGGAATTTTCCACAGGATATCGGCAGTAAAGACCCCCCCATTGTCACCCCCTCACACCAGAGGCTATTTTTAGCGACCTGATTAATATCTGGCAACAACAGGTCACATCTACAGTTGTAATATTGATGAGCGTTGTCAAGGTGACCCCAATCAGCGTGCTGTCGGCACAATGGATGCGCATGCCTTGGCGGGTGTTGATGTGTCTGTGTGTGTCCCTGTGTGTGTGGAAGCTAAGGAGAGGATGGTCTTTACAGTTAGCATCAAAGCCGTTTTATTAACACAGACAGTCCCAAACATCACCCAGGCATGAGGTGCACGTGTCACACACCTAACACCCCATCTGAAGTGTCAATTGTAATTTACATGTGCAGATTTTTAGGCAATACAGGATTCTATTTAAAGATTGTGATCGCATCCACTGACGTTTTCAGGGCCAGATATAAGACTGGGATTAGTCGTCTGAAGTGTTGGAAGTAAGGAAAGGCAACAGCATTCTAACACAAAGCGTGCACGTTTGCAAAAACACGCACGCGTCCAAGTACGTACGCGCGCACACACACACCTCTATAGGATAACAATCTCCCAGGGACATACAAACGACTACAGCAGCAGGGCTGCTTTCATGTGCTGGTGCAGGCCTCTCCTCTCACGCACAGGTGTGGCCGGCCTCTGGCTTTATAAACCTCAGACCCAGAGCGGGCCCCTCCTCTCTCCACCGGCGCTCTCCCAGGACCCCTGTCCCTGTGCCGCTCGGGCAGGGGAGGGGCTCTGGAGGGAAAGTGGGTCACGAGAGCCCGGCTTTGCTTTCAGAGTCGACGGAGAGAGAAAGAGTTTACCAGTGGGAGCCCTCGGGGGATGCTGGGGTGGGCCCTCTACACACGCACAGGGACCAACACACTGTGTGTGTGTGTGTGTGTGCGCGCGTGCGCTTGTGCTGGTGTTCATGCATTGCAGCAGTAATGCGCCAACAACAACAGCTGAGGAGACACAGGAAATGGCTAGGTATAGAAGAATGATAGAGGGATGGTGTATCTGCATGGTGTGTGTGGTATGTGTTACCTGTACGGTGTGTGTTACCTGTAGGGTGTGTATGGTGTGTGTGTTACCTGTAGAGTGTGTATGGTGTGTGTGTTACCTGTAGAGTGTGTATGGTGTGTGTGCTACCTGTAGAGTGTGTGTGGTGAGAGTGTTACCTGTAGAGTGCGCCTCTTGTTGTCCTCAGTGTGGATCCAGGCCCTCAGGGTCAGCTCTGTGATGAAGATCTGAGCAGCTTTGGCAAACAGCACAGGAGCCTCTGCACTGATCATCTGAGGACATGGAGGTAAAACTGGGTTATACACACACACACACAGACAGAGACAGAGACAGAGACAGAGACAGAGACAGAGACAGAGACAGAGAGAGAGAGAGAGAGAGAGAGAGAGAGAGAGAGAGAGAGAGAGAGAGAGAGAGAGAGAGAGAGAGAGAGAGACTCTGCTTAGTCATGGCTGACAGAGGGGTCCTGGCCTTGGAGTGAGGGTGATCACATGATCTCTTAAATGCCATGTTAACCTACGATTAAGCTGCTGCTTATCTTAGTATAGCACTGTGGACACACACAACCTGGTGCATAACACACACACGCAGAAACGCGCACCTGGGCTCTCCCTATAGCTGCTCTTACAGAGCAGGAATAGCACTGACCGCTAATCTGTTCTAATGGGAGGAGACTGTAGGATAACCAAGCCTTCACCTAGCACAGCACGATCAATGACTCAATAACACTTTCAACTAAATCTTTATATACGTAAGCACGTAGGTTTGGTGTGCGTAAGCATGTATATTGTGCGCTGTTGGCTAGGTAAGAGGGGCGTGGGTCCTACCTTGACGTCTTCATCCAGCTTCATGATTTTCTTGATTCGGGCCAGAGGTAACTCCTGCACGCGGAAATCCTTCTGAAGCAGAGCCAAGGGGTATTAGGGAGGGGCAAACACACACAGCTCCACATCATGTGTGCGAATGTGGTGTGTATGTGAGTGTGGTGTGTGAGAGTGAGAGAGACAGGTAGCGTACCACAGTGAGGTTCCTGATCTCCTCGATGACGCGGGGCCAGAATGATTGAAGGCTCTGCTGAGCATCGCTGCCCCCGGCGCCAAACGCATCTGCAGACATGCTCAGTACTGCAGAGGGAGAGAGAAAAAGGGAAAAAAGAGAAAGAGAGAGAGAGAAAGAGAGAGAGGGGGGAAGAGAGAGGGAGAGAGACGGGGCCACAAGGTCAAACACTGTACATACAGCACAAAAACAAAAGATGCTTAAGATGCGTGAATGGACAACCTAAAAATCGTAATTATTCAAGGCCAGTGGTCAGCGAGGTCTGTGATTGGCCAGAACGGGCTGTGGATGGCCATAACTCTTGGAGCCACAAAGGACGGAGTCTGGAATTAGGCTACAGTGAAATGCTATTCCTGGCCTGGCACGGTGTTGACGTGTAACGCGCTGCGTGTGGCATGCCTCTCCATGGCACGCCTGTCCACCGGCCTCCCGTCTACATATCAAATATTAAGCATGTCATGTGACATCACTGAAGGGGTTTATTTCCGACGAATGACAACAGCGTGGCGATTACCCGTGTCAGAGGTTTGGTATGAATGGGTCTGATGCTGTAAACATGCCCGGGTTAAAGCCCGGTTCTGGGTGTGTAGGGGAGGGTTGAGCGACGTAGGGTTTAACCACACCTCTAAAAGTGACACTATGGAGATAGGCCACACCCCCTCCTACATTCCTGCCAGTCTGAAAGTGAAGACGCCAGGTTACTATGGCATGCCAGGAATCTGTTGGGAAAATATTGGCCTGGCTGTCTAAGCATGCCCAGCCTGCATGGATACCACTCCTTCTCTCTCTCTGCCTCTCCCTCTCTCTCTTTCCATCCCTCTTATCTCTCTGTGTGTAGAAAACACAGGCAGGAGAAGAAAGCAGCACAGTGTAATAGCTGGGCTGCGGAGGCAATGAAGAGTGGTTGGTTTGTGTGTGTGTGTGTGTGTGTGGTGTGTGTGGGCCCAGTGCCATGTAGAGTTCAGTATTAATCCAATGCTGAGACAAAGCGCCAAAGGCTTTAACAGAGGGAGGTAGCAGACAGACAGGGCAACACTCAGGCTGCTACACAAACCAGTTATGTGGGTCAAACATGGGAGAGAGAGAGAGAGAGAGGAGAGAGAGAGAGAGAGAGAGAGAGAGAGAGAGAGAGAGAGAGAGAGAGAGAGAGAGAGAGAGAGAGAGAGAGAGAGAGAGAGAGAGAGAGAGAGAGAGAGAGAGAGAGAGAGAGAAAGAGAGAAGGAGAGAAAGAGAGAGAGAGAGAGAGAGAGAGAGAGAGAGAGAGAGAGGGGGAGGGAAGGAGGGAAATAGACAGACAGGGTGATAGAGACAAAAGCATGAGGGCACAATGACAGGGAGGATGTGGGTGTGTGTGTGAGAGAGTGAGTTCTTATCATTATCAAGGCATTCTTCTTACATGAATGACTACAGCTGTGTAGTTTCTGAGTACTTCCAGCAGCCCTTCTCGAAACAGAGAGTAAGCAAACAGAAGAGAGCTTGTCAGTAAACACGCCCCAGCAGACAGCCCATCGATAAGCCCGGAGCAGGGGGAGGGGTCCATACTGGCCTGAACCAATCAGACATGGTGCAGGACAGCCGTCGACCTCCACAGCATTTCTCTGGGATTGCGTTCGGGTTTGATGGAAATCCAACCCCCCCCCATTCCCTCCATGCAATCACTGGGAGCAATCCCAGCATTCCAGAGCGAAGACATGATAGTTACGGTCTATGAAGTCCGACAGGGTTGTAGTCTGAGGTTCACATTGTCCCTTCTCTAATGCAGCTAGGCCCACGCAACAGAAAACACAGGTTTCGAAGCATACTGTGTGTGTGTGTGTGTGTGTGTGTGTGAGTGTGTGTGTCCCGCCGCCCAACTGGTAGCTTGATGAGGAATAATAACGAGGACATTCACTTTAACACCATTACAAACCACGTTCTAGCTAATTGCTACAGCAACAGTGTGACTTCCGGCGTGGCTGGGAGAAACAGAAAGGAGGAGAGGGGAATTTAAAAAGCAAAACGCTTCAATTAATGACAGGCAAATTAAATGAAAAAAAAGAAACAAGTACGGGCCTGGCAACACCAGCTGTCTCTGCTTACACACACACACAACACACAACCACACACACACACACACACACACACACACACACACACACACACACACACACACACACACACACTTCCACTCAACTGACTAGACTGCCTAGGGGCTGCAGAGACTTGGAGAAAGCATGTGATTAAATTCCCCAGTTCTGTCTTTTCCTGTGTATGTGTCTGACCTCCCACTGTTAACATGTATAGTATACGTCCACAGAGCCAGGCAGTAAACCCTGTGAGAGTGGGAGGGGTGGGGCCCGAGAGGGAACGGAAGACAGAGAGGAAGTGTGTGAGAAAGAGGGAGACATTTGAGTGTGTGTAGGCTATACAGTATATTCCGTTTGTGTGTGTGTGTGTGTGTGTGTGTGCGCGCGCACATGAGAGGCAGTGAGAGAAAGAGAGTCGATGGTTATCAACATGGCTCAGAGCATCGCTCATACTGCGTGTTTTACCGATATTGATATAGCCTAGTTTCTCCAGTCCACACGTCAATGAAAACTGTGCTAACTAGAACACCCTCTGCACAGGCCTCAGTCAGGCATCCAACAGTGTCTGCAAGTCCACTTCTATACTGACCCCATGGACAAGTTAGACTCTACAACAATACTCTAACAAACTCAAGTAACATTTTATTCAAATAAATGTCACTGCCCATTTGACAAAAGGACCAGACAGGGGCTAAATGCATACACTAGTGAGCAGAATGCACAACTCAAGAAGAATAGTGATGCAAGATGTGTGCAAAAAGGCAAATCTGATCAGCCCTGTGAAGCTAGGTTGAGCTGTGTAGCGCTAGGCTAGGTTGTTCTGTGCAGTGCTACTGCTAGGCTAGGTTGTTTTGTGTAGCGCTAGGCTAGGTTGAGCTGTATGGCGCTAGGCTAGGTTGTTTTGGGTAATGCTACTGCTAGGCTGTTCTGTGTAGCGCTAGGCTAGGTTGAGCGGTGTAGCGCTAGGCTAGGTTGTTCTGTGTAGCGCTAGGCTAGGTTGAGCGGTGTAGCACTAGGCTAGGTTGTGCTGTGTAGCGCTAGGCTAGGTTGTGCTGTGTAGCGCTAGGCTAGGTTGTTCTGTGTAGCGCTAGGCTAGGTTGTGCTGTGTAGCGCTAGGCTAGGTTGTGCTGTGTAGAGCTAGGCTCTGCAGCTGCAGAGGCAGCGTTGCCCTTCAGTGGGTCAGAGAGATGGGGGGTGTTGGGTTTCCTTTGACCTGATCCCTCTGCCTCGTTGGCACTGCCCCCCCCCCTACCACCACTCCTCCTCTCTCTCCCACTTCCTCCGCTCAATTTATCCATATAGATCTCCCATCCTCTCCATCCCTCCGTTTCTCCCTTTCTTCCAGCACTCCATGTCTCCCTCTCTTTCTTTCTCCTCTGAGAAAGTCAATGCTGTTGTTCGAGTAGCAGAAGCTGAATCAGCAGTAATGTAGTTCTGCCAGCTTGGTGTTCCATCGTGTGCTTCCTCTCCCTCCCTCTCTCCCTGCCTCCCTCCCTGTCCTTCCTCTCCCTCTCTCCCTGCCTCCCTCCCTGTCCTTCCTCTCCCTCCCTCTCTCCTCCCTCTCCCTCCCTCCATCTCTCCTCCCTGTCCTTCCTCTCCCTCTCTCCATCTCTCCTCCCTGTCCTTCCTCTCCCTCTCTCCATCTCTCCTCCCTCTCCCTCCCTCCCTGGGTACGTCACATTGTGTCTTCACAGCAGCACCAGGGCTCCAGTCCAAACTAAGGTGACACCAGGCAAGCCACCTCACCAGGGTCCTTGAGGATGGTTAAAACGCAGAACGCTGTGTGTGCAGAGTAGATTTGGGCAAAATGGCGAACACCTCAGATAAGGATAGGTGTAGCAACAACAAACATTACTGTACAGGGAGCGGACCTTCAGACTAGAGGACGGATTTCAGATTGGAACTAGGGCACACAAACCTAGGGCACTTCCAGATGAGCACTCAAGCTGCGTATGGGGAGTTGGGTGGAGGTGGAAGGAGACTAGGTGAATGAATTCATGGGCTGATGGAAAATGACTAACTGAAATGTCCTCCTGTGTACCGTAATTGCGTAGAGGTAGAGAAGCCCTGGAGGCAGGCAGTGTCAGAGACAGGGGCACAGCAGGGTGAAGTGACCCCTGGATAATATGGGGTTGCTTTAGGATTTTACAGTGAAGGTTTATCTAATGTCCCCGCCAAAGGCCTGCTGTACTGGAGATAGAAGAACAAGTCAGGAGCTATTCATCAGTTGTCAGATAGGCTGGCCTGCGTAGCCATTTTGAAGCTAGCCTAGCCTAACCTCCGTGGGAAATACTCGGGTTCTTTAGAATCAAAGGGTCAGGCTTTCAAAGGACATATGGACAGAGGTTAAAGAGTGGGGTGACAAGTTACCTTCTGTTTAACAGAGGTTGGGCTTGGTGGCTAACTCATTAATCTCAGACTCTTTCCACGGCCTGTAAACAGACAAGGCCTCACTCCTCACCTGGTCACTCAATAACAGACTACACTGTATATGAGTGGTTGCTTGGAAAAAGGGTAGTAGATGTTTAGTTTCATACAACACAAGCAGGCTAATGTTAGCATGAGCTTAACCAAACCTCAAAACTAAACCGACCTTTGGTTTCGTGTTTATGGTGCCTGTGTGTTGCCTGGTTGTGCTCAGTATAAAAGAATAACTGGCTTTCCAAACAAGCTGTGCAGCGTTCAATGGTTTGACAAGAAAATGAGAGTGTAATCACAGCTGACGTCAAATCTCCCCCCCCCCCCCCCAATCTGGTGTGTCGACAGGTGTTCAAAACAGACCCGAACTAGAGTTGTTCTCCCTCTCCACCTCCCTCCCCCAATCTGTCCACCCTCTAACCATCTATCCACTTGTTGTCAAAATTACAAATGAAAAAGGGCAGATGCAGAGGAAGAGAGGACAGGAAGAGAGGTCAGGAAGAGAGGTCAGGAAGAGAGGTCAGGAAGAGAGGACTTCTGACTACTGGACCTTCTTTTGCACATTTGTGTCACACACGACCGTCACAACCTTCTCTTGCTCGTCCTTTCAATGACAGCATCAGGATTCTGTGGTCATCGTACGGCACTGACGTCCAAGCAACGACCTCCACCCACGGTGTCAGGTGAATTCAGAGAGTATCCTTTTAAAACAGACTGGAGGTTGAACAGGGAAGTATGGAGGCCACGGTATGGGTAAATGGTGCTTTATACGGCGTTAACATTAGGACTAGTTGAGTCCTTGGTAGAGGTAATTTTTCGACAGGCATCCTTGCAAACCGTCAACAATGCTTAAAAGGTCAACTGTGAGAAGGTCACAGGAGGTAGTTGCAAGGAATCTGTCAAACTGGTGTATTAAAAAGGAAAGTTGCCATTAAAAGCACTAATGGATAAAAGTGTTCATGTTACCAGCGGCGAGTGACAATGTTCTTTTGCAAACGTGTGCATTGCCGTTTCCATATTTTTTATCATACACTCGTCTTTCTCTTCCGAACACTTGAATCAGCTTACTGAGAAAACATTTTTGTCCACAGATAACACAAATCTATACAAACAGAAACATACAGAAAACCGAAGACAAAAGAAAAGCAACACAGGCTTACATTCTCGAAGACGTCCGAGAGGACTATGAAATGTTGTGACTGCAATCGAACGGCCCCACTTTAAATCATGTAGGGAAACCAAACAGGTTCCTTGGCAGTGTTGCTGTGTGCAGGGTAAATCATCTACTTTAGCACAACAAAAACAAGAAGTGAGAGTTCACAGCCAGGAATTACAGATTAACCAGCGTTCCACGGTCCGTGCCATGCCATGCTCAACACCTGCTGGATTTCACGCTCGACAAGGTGTTGGGGTGATAATGCTAAAGGAACAAACGGACGCTCCCGTGAGCACAAGCCCCCTCCTCCCTCCCCCTGCTCCGACGAGCGGCCTTAAAAACTTTGCCCTTGGTTCTGCTTGAGCCCAACTCCAGGAAGTACTAGCCTAGTCACTGATCTCCCAAGGTCATTCGACAGAGGAGAGTGAAACCAGAGAGGGAGGGGGGGGGGGGGGGAGCGAGGGGAGGGAGGGAAAGGGAGAGAGAATGGAGAGAAAGGGGCAAAGAGAGGACAGGTTTTTCAACTTTCACTGCAGCGCTCCTACAATCCCTGTGGTATTTATCTTAACTTAGTAACGAGGGGGCGGGTGGAGGGGGACGTGGGTCAGAATGCATCTGGCGGGCTGTCTTTAGCCTGGTGGTCTCATCCCAACCCCCACCCCTCCATCCCCCCTCCCCCCATCCCCCCCTCCCCCCCCTCCCTCTCCCCCTCCATCCCCCCCTCCCTCCCTCCATCCATCCCCCCCCTCCCTCCCCCCCTCCCTCTCCCCCTCCCTCCCCCCCTCCCTCTCCCCCTCCATCCCCCCTCCCTCCCCCCCTCCCCCCCTCCATCCCCCCTCCCTCCCTCGTCATCCTCGCCGTGCTGACAGCACAGAGAAACTGCGGGAGGCAGCCTCACATTCCTGTGACCTTCATCCAGCGCTAGGCCCGGCGGTGGCGGAGGGCTGGTCTAATGCTACCTGCGTTCCACCAGCCTCGAGGACGGCACCAGGACACACTACCTTGGAGATCATGTATTTACATCCTGCACTCACAACAAAGGGGCACAAGGGCACGCCAACCCACAGCACACAGCAGTCACCTTAGCAACTTGCGTGTGCATGTGTTTGTTTTCATTAACTTTGTTACCGCTCATTTGGTCTACAGCTCTGTATGGGGCACAAATGATATTCAAATCTCATGCAAACAGCAACCGGCACAGGGATTTGGCAGCCGGGGCTTCAAGTCAGTAGTTATTTTTAGTTCTCTCTCTCCCTTTCTCTGTCCCTCTCTCTCGGGGGGGGGGGGGGGATCGGAGCAGAGCAGAACACATACCAAGAATCCATCAAAAGAGATCAGATCTAAAACTATCTCCATCCCCTGAAGCTGACAAGACAGTTTGTCCCATCTGGCGTGAGAACGCGTGGGGACTTCCTCGTCACACACCCTCAAAGCCACTATCTGGTCCCCGCTTTGTCCCTGGACCATGGGCACCGTCTGGGCCTCTGCTCTGCGTCACTTGTCACGTCAGTATAAACAACACACCGAGGCCTAGGACCAGCCCCGCTCTGCATCGTCACCACCGCAGCCTCGACCGCGATGCTACCATCCTGGGTGACTTTGAAAGCCTCTGTGTGCGTGCGCACGGGCGTGCGAGGGTGTGCGTGCGTGCTGAGTCAGTAATTTTGCCTACCACAGCGGTTTGACCAATAACACAAAGTGTGAGTGTGTGGGACGGCTGTCCAAACTCGCTGGTCCAAAGTCACAGTTTCAGACAGTTACAGACAAACAGGGCCTCAAACAAGCGCAGGCCGCTCATGCTATACTGGTTGGCTGAACGTAGCAAAACTTCTAACTCAAAGCAATTTTATGTTGTCATGCAAAACTAGAGGGAAATGTTTTTTATATATTTCCCTATGAAATGGACTGTGTCATTAGGACGTTGTAAAAGGCTAACTAAAGATGTCAACAACAACCTTCCTGTACTATAGTGACAACTGAAGGACATGGAGGCAGACTGCTGTCCAATGCAGAAAATCATACACACACACACACACACAGTTGCGCACGCACACACACACACACACACACACACACACACACACACACACAGAGACATAGCGTTCTCAGATTTCTCCCAAGGAGAAAAGTAGAGGACGAGAGCATGAAAGGGGGAGGAGGAGGAGGAGGAGAGATGTAAAGGGGGAGGAGGAAGAGATGTAAAGGATAGAAAGAGCATCCCATCTCCGCAGAGGGAAAACAAGAAAGCGCATGCACAGAAAATGCTACAGAAAGTAAAGTCACACAGAGAGCGATTACAAGGGTCTGTGTTTTCCTGTTTAAGACAAGTTTGTATGTGTGTGTGTGTGTGTGTTTGTGAGTGTCAGCAGTTTCACTTACCTTGTACCCTTCATTCTGTACAGAGAGAAACAGAGCTGTAGTCTCCTTGACAGATACCAGGGAATATAAAGAAGACCGGACTGAGTCTGACAGTCTCTGTGCTTCACTTCCTGAGGCTCCTGTCCCAGCAGAGACAAAAGACACTCCAAGTCTGCCGGCACCCTCTCTAACAAGCTCATGGCCCGACAGGCAGAAGAGAGATCACCCCCCTCTGCTTCCCCTCCCCCTACGCACTGCCCTGTGTCCTCCCTCTAAGCACACCTCTATCTCTCCCTCTCTCTCTCTTCTCCTCTGACCAAGTCCCTTCAAATGCCCCAGCACAGAACAGCGTCTCTCCTCCACTCCTTCTCTACTACTTGTTTTCCCTCGCTCTCTCTCTCTCTCCAGCCAGCGACCTGTTCATTTGTCTTTCAGTTGACCCCTGCCGCAGCACAGAGGAGAGAGCAGGGAGAAAAAAGAAAGAGAGCCAAGCGGAGGCAGTACAAGAGGCACACTCGAGTCCAGGACAAAAATCTCCTCTTGCCTGCTTTCCCTTTAACGTTCTAAAGTAATCAATCTAGCCTGCTACATGATACCCAGACTCCGCCTGGAGCCAGGATCCAGCCCCACTGGAAGATTCTCCTCCAATGAGAGGACAAAGCCACCTCGTCCGATTGGCCGCCACAAGTGCCAGTCAGCTGTGACACATCTACTGCTCCTCCCACTTCTCTCCACCCAACCCCCTTTCAACGACAGACAACTTCCTGTTTTAAGTTACCTTGAGCTGCAGGATAGGGGTCAGGGAGAGAAAAGAGGAAGAGGGAGAGAGAGAAAAAAAAATGAACAAACAAAAGAGAAAGTTGTAAAAAGCGCATTACCGGGAGAGTACGACCGGCGTGCTGGTGTTCGTTTGCCTCTGCATCATGTGTCTTCTGGCTGATCTTGTCTTTCTCATGGCTGGCCGCACACCAAAGAAAGAAACCACAGGCTGCTCTCTCACAACTGTTCTCTGCTTATTTACAATGTCAAACTAAACGTCTCCCTGAGCCACGCCTCCCAGAATAACAGACTGGCTGACAGGATGATGATGCAAGCAGCCCTGTTGCCTCGGATTGGCTGAAGGGAGTGTCAGAAGAGATGCCGCATGTTGCAGCCACATGATTTAAAGTGCATAGGCATATCGAGGCAGACTGGCTGTCATACGTGTGCACAGGCATGCAAGCTCTGCGCACATTTATACGGAGAAAACACAAACTTTGCCCTTCCTTCCTCATTCATCATTGTACATAGTCACAGGTAAGAGCAGCCAACAGATCCAGTTTGGCTACTGATTGCAATCCTGTTTGCATGAAGGTTCTAAATATTTTGATGAATGCAAATACCTTTGACTTCATTCACTCAGAACTAATCCAAGGATAATTAGTACAATGAATTTCATGTAAAAAGGAATGTAATATAAACACTGTCAATGAAAAATCTTGTTCCAACGATGACATAATAAATGAGTGGTTAAATAGGTCACCACAAAGCCATTTCACAAAAAAATCGTCTTGATCAGCTGACTGTGTGAGGCTACACAAGAAATAAGGAAACTGCCTCGTTGCTCGTGTTTGTGGATAAACAAGATAGATAGCAGATATGGGGGAAAGTCGGTACACAAAGACACAATTGTTCTGATCCTAAAAACACAGCTCACAGCAACTTGGACTATTAAAATGTCACCATAAAACCACGTCAGCAATGTCATACAATAACCTTCTTGTCAGCCTTGCAGGGTTCAATTGAGATGCATGTTTTATTTTCACATGAACCTTTACATAGAGACAGGCAAGGCATGCTGGTATGGGAGATACTGAATTGGACTTCACATTAACACAACCTAATGTCATGTGAGAGATTTCGGGAAAGCAGAAAGAGTTACTTTTAGCTGGCAGTCTATAGACAATAATGGAATGACCTGAAGCTTATCCATATTACAAAACATCCCAACTCTCCTAAGAAACTACTAACTCAAAAGCAAAAGAGAGACAGAGAGCAAAGCTGCTCCATCAATGAACAAACTGAAGGGGGATGGGGGGAGCCAGAAAGATGGAGAAGGACAGAGAGGAGAGTCTGTACGTGATGGGGGGTGGGGGGAGAGGAAGTGAGGAGGAGACGAGAGAAGCAAAATGTCCCTTTTCTATTCGCATGTGTGTAGCAAGGGGAGACATGAATTAAGTGGTACTGTAGAAGGCTGGTTAATAATTACAAACCAGTGCTGAACAAAGATAACTATTCCTTAAGCGGCTGCAGTGCCGTGTCACTACCTTAGTGCAGGCTACCCCCCCCCCCCCCCCCCCTCTCACACACACACACACAATGACACCTGGCAAGGTCACAGCAAAACAGACCTTCCCTTGACTTACGCTGTCCTGGTAGCAGCAGCAAGGATATGTTTGCTCTCACTTGGGCTGTTTAGAGATAAACATTAAACATGCAGAACAACAGGGCGATTCGTTATATGAACACACAGCTTGAGGGATCCCTTGGGGAAGGGCAGGCCAAGTGTTGCGTGCACAAGGCAAAACTTACCCACAGAACACACGCACGAATACAACCTAGGATAATTGACTAAGATAAAGACTGGCATTCAGGTAAGCTACATAGTAACTGAAAACAAATTCCCAACATCCAGACAGTCACAAGAGCTCCAACATGAACCAAGATAAAGTTGTCAAGCTGACAGTTGCCAGATGGTACATAATTGGGGCAATGATAAACATAAGGAACTGTTCTTCAGCTCTGAGGATTTGAGATGAAGATACAGTATAATGATTAAATACTCATTTAGCTTACGTTGCGATCTACAGATAAGACAAAAATTCACAGAACTTTACCAAAGGTGAAAACTGAGAAATTAGACACCACCCACATATTATTTGGCTATCAACGGAAAATAACTGATCTCCTCCAACTAGCACATAGCCATAGGCCTCAAGAGGAGAATACTAATCAAATGACATTTAAAGTCACTGATGCCAGACATCTAGTCTAGGTCGCTCAAGTTTGAGGACTTCTTCTCTGCTCTTGTGAGATGTAACAACTATAGGCCTTTCCTTATGCGTGTGTATACATTATACAGATAAATATACAGATATAGTTAGGCTACTTGAACGCAGCCTTTATAAAGTTAAGTGTACATAGCATTATTTGTTGCAGAAGGATATGGTTAGGGTCAAACGATACAAGGGAAGGGCAACGTTGTTAGTAAGCTAGCTGTGTTAGGTACGCAGAAATGTTTGTGGGATGGAATAGTTCCCGGTATGAGTAGATGTAAAAATACAGTCAATGGGAAATAATTGGCTGTCATCACTCGGACTATGAGGTAGCAGCGCTACTAGGTTGTTTAGCCAGCTTGCTAGATCTTCTCATGCCAGTGTGTAAAGCTAGGCTAGATAGCTAACGACTTTAGATAACGTCCATGAAGTAATAACTAGACTCAAACACCTTAGAGGTCTTGTTCCCGTTTCCGAACTAGACAAGCTATCTAGCTAGATGGCTACTCTAGATAGTTATTCTTCCTAGCAAGCGGGAAAGTAGCAAGGTAGCTAGTAACGGCTAACATTACTGAAATGCCTGTAGAAACCAGGTCATGGGGGAGAAGTGACATTGACGGTCATATTAACACTAACGTTGAGACCCGTTACCGGTAATTCGCCTCTGAACAACGAGCAATGCTTATCAAAATAAAGTTTGCAAAGCTGGGTTGAGGCAGTCTAACCAATAAAGACAACGTTTGGATCTGTCCTTCAGACCAATCAAACCTCGGACTAGATTCCACCAATCAAGGTTTCTAAGGGCCAAGTTCGTTCTGAAACTGACGCCATTCGGGATCTAATGGAAATCGCCAGTCATAAGGAACGCTCGTATGTAAAGGAGCCAACATGGTGGACGCAGTACGCCAGTTTCTTGACCCTCTCTGTTCCTTTCAGCGAGCCACCAATAAGCGCCTCAGAGTGCGAGAATGGAAATGGCGCCTATGTTCATCTTCCAAAACAATTGTCTATTGGTCAGGAAGATCCATCGCAGCACGCGAAGAAATAACCCGTATTAAAAGTGTCAATGTATGCATTCTCATACGGACATTGCCCACATATATATTTTAATTTTGTACTCACTTTGTTTTACGGGTTCGAAGTGAAGTCCGGCTAGGCGTATTATTTATTTTATTTCGTTAGCAACGGGAAACAAGATGGCAGCCACGTACTTCTGCTCGAACCGGAAACAGTGTGACGTTGTGCATACGCTGACGTCTCCTTTTCACAATTTAGCCTACAGCTGAGCAGTGACCTGAAACTTGCCTTCAGCTATTAAATTCATTCAGGACATGTCAGACTGATTACATTATCTACAATAATGCTAATGTACATCTACCAGGTTAGAACTATACTAAACTCATGTCCCTATATAAAAGGGATATAACTATAAGTAGATTATTCAGATATTGATTTTTTTTTTGTCTCTTGAGAAAAAAGAAACCATGAATTATGCTGCTATAACACAAAACTCAAGAGTAGTAAACACTTGTTTTAATATCAACTGCTGGTATACAAAACAAAACCCAGCCCAAACCAGTGAAGTAACCATGAATTATGCTGCTATAACACAAAACTCAAGAGTAGTAAACACTTGTTTTCATATCAACTGCTGGTATACAAAACAAAACCCAGCCCAAACCAGAACTCATTTCAGTCCAAGATTTCCATTAACCTACTACTGTCTAACCTGTGTTTGTCACATTATATTTAAACTTTTCTAAAATAATTCCATTGACGTGAGACTTTTTGTGTCAAAGAAAATAATTGATTAAAAGGGGTTTACAATGCAGAAAGAAAATACAAATGAAGTTTTAACAATTATGATTTCCGTGCAACTAGTTCTAAGAGGGTGGAGGTGATTTTGTCAAGGCTGGTGGGGAGGTGTGGGGCAGAGGGCATCCCGTAGCCACGCTCCCTGTGTGCATGGTCTGTATGTGCCAGGTGGTCATAGAGGGCTTCTGGAGCAGTTGGATAGTCATTTTGGTACACATGGTCTTCCGGTCTCTCATGATAAACCATTGATTTTTCAGGTTGAGCACTGGATGTTGGATACTGTTCAACCTGCCCAAACACATCTGAAGGAGGCAATGTAGTTGTGGTACAATTAGTGTTAAATCGACATGACATAGGACCAAGATATACCCAGAAGTTAGTGCGTTTTCTTTACCTTCGTAACGGCTTCTGCTTGTATTTCTGGATTCAGGACGGGTGGTGTGACCGTGTTTCTCCATGTGCCCCTCCTCCTCCCTGCCCCTGCCCCTGTAGGAACCCTGGGGAGCTTCTGTGAAATACAATTCGTTTGTTCGTCTGGGCTGGACCGTATATTTTCTCTCCTCTGGCATTTCTCTCAAGGTTCTCTCATAGTGGTCTCTAGTAGATTCCACCTGGGGATTGCTCTTGTGGTTATAGTCTTTGGAGATCGTTCCTGGCTTTTGACTTTCTTGCTATAAGGGGAGACGGGGAGAGACATGTATATTTATATAAACCATATGACATCAGCACCAATCAACTGGCATGCCGTAAATAGTTTGCGTGTTGTACACGCTGAATAAAACAATTAACAACCTACCGCAGTCTTCTCTGATTTTTTGGCTTGAAATTCTTTCAGAAGGCTGCAGAGTTTTTCCTTCAGGAAGTTGGCCTCTTCCACATTCTCAATTTCTATGTTGTTCTGAGAGAAAACAATGACATCAAAGTGAGATGAAATCAAAAGCAATGATTCTTTCACACCATTAATATGCACAATACATAGGCTTTAATTCCCCACAAGTAGACAGTGATATATTTTAAACAAAATGAAAGAAAACACAACACTAAATTCATATTTAGCATGGACACAATGTACGTGCTGAATTGTCATTTTATATATCAAATACATAGATTCAATACATTTTGTCATGAGTGTCACACCCATATAATGTTGTATAGTTCACTTCTGTACTTTTATACATTTGATCATAATTCTTAATTGGAGCTTACCAATACATCCATAACATTTCCGGCCTCTGAAGACGAATCTGACATGGGTTTGGAGCTTGATTCTGTGTAGTTTCCTCCCTGATAGACACCCTACATGAAGTGAATCAAATTATGATCATGATCAAGTTATTTCTATCTTGGCTTTAACTTAATTACCAATAAAGATGTAAGACCTACCGGTGGCCTGGCTGGGAGGTCTGTTCTTGGTCCTCTATGCCCATCAACCTGTCTGGAGTAAGGAAAAAAACATAATACATTCTATTTTTTACTATTCAGAAGAAGCCATTTAAATGGAAAAGCTGTTAATTTTTTAAAGAAATGTAGTGCAACATGTATATTGATATGTTTTGCCTGGGCTTACATTCTCTTCACCAAGTCAATCTCCTCATCAGTGGCATCAGTAAACCGGCTTTTCCTCTTTCTCTTCCCGGCGCTCTTGTCGTCCATGGCGCCGGCCAGAAAGCGCCTGAAAGGTTCTGGAATGTCTGATCTTACTCTGCCACCCTCTGGTGGTCTCTGAGGAAAGCCTCTCATTCCAGGATCTCCACGCTCAAACACGTCTTGGTGCTGACTCCTTTCTTCTTGATGCTGGCCCCTCCCTTTCTGGCGAAACGCTTTAACAAGCTCAAATAAATGGTCTTGGCTGTATGAACTGGAATCCTCCAGTTGTTTAGGATACCTCAGGTCATTGTCATCTGGGGCACTCTGTGCCTGTCGGTCCACTGCTCTGGTGAACCTATCTCCACTTGGATCTCTTTCTTGAGACAGCCTGTGTGGGTCAGCTACTGGATAGGCTAACCCATGAAGGTCTTCTTCATGATAGGCCCTGCGATGTGCCTCTTCTTCCATGTAGTTTCCTCTACGGGTATCCTCAGTGTAAGATTCCTCGGGTGCCCTTCGTCCAGTAGCCACTTCCTCATGAAATCTTCTGCCATGGAGGTCTTCATAGCGACTGCCCTCAGCAGGATGATGAGCTTCTCCAAGATGGGCTGGCCCCCGAGAATCATCGCCAGGCTGGCCCCTCCCACGCGGTTCACGAGGGTCACGGAAGGACCCGTCTTGAAAATCTTCAACAGAACGTGCAGCTCCACGTCGTTGAACCTCTTGCGAGTAAAACTGTTTCAGAGGATCGTTTTCCTGGTACGGTCTCCTGCGAAGAACTTCCTCAGGATGGGCATCGTTGGGATATGCCTGCCTTGGGGGGAAGTCCTCTGGGTGTCCATGCATTTTGGCAACTTCCTCTGGGTAGCCACGTCTTTGCATTTCATCAAAATACCCTCTTCTTTGAGGATGCTCTTCGAAAAACTCCTGTCTATGAAAGTCTTCTTCTGGGTAATCTGCTGTTCGCACCCGCTCCTCCATATAGTCACGACTTTGGGGGTCCATCCGGAAATGGACCTCATCTCTCTCTGCACCATAAGCATCTTCATCATGGAAGAGTGGAGGATAAGGACGATTTCCAGAGAAACTTTCTTGATGGTGATCTCTTCTGTCTGCTGGGTAAGCTAGGAATCCTGGTTTACCGATACCCTGAGGCCAATTTTGGTTTCCTCTTTGCTTCTCTGGAGCTGGAAGGTAGTTAATCAGTTTTGGGCCTCATTATGACAGTGTATATTTATGAATTCCTTCCTAGATTATATTTTTTACTGCCATACAAATGGGGCACAATGTCTGTATATGTTAAGTAGAAAAAATGCCTTACCTTTTGATAAGTTTGATTTACCCACAATTCTGTTCTTTCTCAATGGCTGTAACACATAAAAAAAATAGAATCAGTCTTGCTTAGTGATTTATGGTGACTCTTCAGACCTGGTTAATTTATCATGAACCCACTTTTGGAGATCCTTGTCCATCCTGTCTCTCCACCACCTGTGCCTTGGCCCGTACAACCTTTCCAGGCTGGGCCAATATACTCTTACTGTCCCAGGTCACCAAGTCTTTCCGTTTCACCTCCTATAGATGGGGAGAATAAATCAGTATCCAGCCACCTATCCTCTGGTCAGTAATTCAGTAGGACAGAAATGCATCCTGAAACCCAATGCTTTCTCACCAGATACTTCTGACGATGTCTGCGCCCAACAACATGATTGGCCATATTTGGCATGTTGCCCTTTACATCACAGAGCTTACAAATGTACCTGGGTCCAGGCTGGGGGTCAGCAGAGTCAAAACCACCCACCTCATCCAGATGAGTCAACCCTAAGGGGAGAAAAGAAGGTACAAAGGATAGAGATGGGAGAGTAGGTTAAGTGGACAATTTGAAAAGAATCAAAGGACAAACTAATTATGTATTTTGTTGAGAAGCAGAGATATTCACCAATGATGGGCTCATCCAGATTTAAGAATTGAAAGTATTCTTTAATGTCTTTAAAATCCGGTACTTCTTGATCTCTGAAGACTTGGCCTGTTGTACAACAAAGTTGATTAAATAGTTCAATAATGATGAGTTAAATTATGAGATTACAAATCACAAACATTCATAACCAAAAAAAAGAATTGATAATGAAATAAATAACATTGGTGACATATATCTAGATCATAGTGTTTTTGTTTAAAATTCTTGACAGCGATTTGATATTTCTAGGAAAGAGAGCTGGTTGCTGGATGCTATCGATAGGCAGAGGTGTTTACTACTTAAGTAGAAATTTGGGGTATCTATACTTTACTGAAGTAATTGTTTTTCAGCCGACTTTCTACTTCTACTCCGTACATTTTCACGCAATTATCTGTACTTTATACTCCTTACTTTTTAAAAATAGCCTCGGAACTCCAATTTCAGTTCGGCTCGTCATTTTTTCCAAAAAGAAAAACACAAAAAAAAAAAACTATCCAGATAAATCGCGCCATCCGGATAGAGTGAATTTGATTGTGTTTGGATGAGAAGTATAAACATATACCATTCCGACACCCTATTGGTTTGTACGCGATCCATCGCACCTGCACATGACACAAACACGTCACACTCCAGCAAGGAAAGAGCAGACGTAGTAGCATAATACGAAGATGTCCGTGGCAGAGACTCAAGAGAACTCGAGCGAAATGTTCCAACCAAGCACCAGCGAGGAGGTTGGTAGCCAGGAAGACCAGCTAACCCTTCTACATCCATGGAACAATTTTTCGAAATGGTTGGATGCAAAAACAACTTTCAAATGCACCCAAGTACCACGAGCTATTCAAAAACTCGCCGTCTAATTTGAATAAAGGCTTTTGATAACATGCCTCTGAAGTTTGACTTTTTGCACCATTATAATACTTATAGGCAACTAGTCATATCTTCCGCTCCATGAAACACATGTTTATGCTTTGTTGTTTATTTTACTTTTATACTGTCGTTTTGAAACCAGTACTTTTACTTGAGTAAAAAGCTTGAGTTGATACTTCAACTTCTATAGAAGTCTTTTTAAACCCTAGTATCTATACTTCTACTTGAGTAATGAATGTTAATACTTTTGACACCTCTGTCGATAGGATAAGACCATACAAGTGAGATCTTTCTCAGTGGCTGTGAGTTATGTAGTATAAAACATTTAACTGTTTGCAAGATTTTCTATTCATTTTAAAAGGATAACATGAATACACATCTCAAATGATGGCTTGATCATATACAAGTATTTTTTTTTTTGTAATGTAGGTTTATACTTGAATAATATTTAGTGAATAACAACAATATAATAATTGCTGACCAATGTGTTACACAGTGTAAAGTATCTGCATTACTATGCACCTAAAATGGCATGGCACAATGTTGCAACATTGAGTTACATGTTACCATTAAGACAAAAAACGTTTGGTTGTCTTTGACTCTTCAGTTTGTGATATAGCAGGAGAAGTGATGGTTGTAATTACTGTCCAAAGTTCCAGTTTCCCCAGTATATGACTGAACTACATACAAAAAAATCTGCATTCCTAAAATGAAAGTTGCAACAACATCCGAGAGAGGTTGTTGCCCATGCATTTAGAAACAAAATCAAGAGGACAGATTGGTTGACAGTCCTCATTCCAGAACACACATCTTCTTGTTACAATTGGAGAACAGAATAGCAATAATGTAATGCAATATCATGTAATCAGATGTTGGAAAACGTTTGATGTTTAACATTCATCCTGTAGTACAAGTGTGCCACGTTCGCAAGTTCATGAACTTTGGAAGATAGGGGTTTGGGCTAAGTGGGTAGATTCTGCCATTCGAGCATTTTGCATTACAAATGCACTGAATTGAAAGTCCTTACTTCTTTAAGGAAGGGCAGTCAAACATCTTCATTTCCTCATTCATCCTCTCTGACTGTGCCGAGGAAACATTCAAATGTGAAACTACTATATACTTACTTCCACCTTCATGAGTTCATGTACACTTCTGATTGGTCATATCAGTACATTGGGTCTGATTAACATTGATATCAATGTTATTATTGGTGTTTGCACATTTTGGTGTGAAAACAAAAGTATGTGGACTAAGTAAGAAAATGAGTATCCTCTTGAAATCCACTCGTCAGTCTCCTTGTTTGGGGCAAGTTGGCATATGGTGTGAAAAATCCTCAGGAAGGTCCCTTGGTGCTATACTTTAAACAGTACAGGCAATATATGCAAAAAACATAAACTTGGTGGTAGTCTACACGAGACAGAACCACGTTTCTCAGCTTCCTGGTTTGGGGTCTTGGACACTGCTACCCAAGTCTCCTTGCCCTCAGCGGAGAATAAAGCATTCAAAGCATTCGCCTTTCCACCGTTTTCGTTGGTTTGAAGTTTTTGCATGTCAAGCAGCATGGCCGCACAAATGATGTCCATTGAACCTCCATTTAACCAGTGATAAACAAATGTTACCTGGTGGTAGTTTAACTTGAGTATTAGTTACATACAGCCATCTACTGCATGAGAATGTCAAGGGTGTTACGTCACCATACATTTTAGCCAGTGTGTTTGTATGGTGTCATTGTGCTGGTTTTGTCCCGCCCTCTCTCTCACTCAGGTGTTCCTGTTTCTCGTCTGGTTGGTCCATCAGTCTGTCACTCATCATTTGCCTGCTCTCAATTTCTTAAGCCTAACTCAGTCGTTTCCCGTCAAGGACAGATGCAAGGACAAAAAGAAAAGAGAGGCTTTGTATTTGGGTGCCTGTGCAAAAAATCTTCAGTTTTCAGCAACGTTTAAAATAGTGTGTTAACTTTAGTTACAATTACCATTGTTTAAGTCGTCCTAAGTCGTCCTCTGTTTATGAGTATTGGGAAAAGGGGTGGTGGTGTCTATAGGCAAGACATTTACATGTAGACATTTAGCGGACGCTCTAATCCCGAGCGACTTACAGTAAGTACAGGGACATTCTCCCCGAGGCAAATAGGGTAAAGTGCCTTGCCCAAGGACACAACGTCATTTTGCACGGCCGGGAATCGAACCGGCAACCTTCTGATTAATAACCCGACTCCCTAACTGCTCAGCCATCTGACCCCCTTGGGTTTACACTGAGTCTACACATAGGTAACCAATCATCTTCTTACAATAAGTAAGCATTGGGCAGTACAGTTCCCTGTACTTATCGGATGGACTTGAGCGGCCTAGATTAGTTACCATGCGTTTTGAAATAGTTTCATTTCATTTGGTACCATTCAGCCCCTTTTCCGACACATTGTAAAAATGATCATCACTGGTCTTTCACCCCAAGTGTCCTAAGGTCACATTGCCTAAACACCCCATCACAAAGTGAGTGTGTGGGGTTATATGTCCCTATCCACCCTGGGTATAACATCTGTGGGGGAATTTGTAACAAAGGGTGCTGCCCTAAATTGCAATCTTTTATTGGCACGCAGAAACAAGTTTGTTGAGTGCCATACCACGATAGATTTTTGACTTTCTGGACAAAAAGACACTTAGGCCTAAGTTATATCAGACATTAGGAACGCACCTACCAGACTTAGTGAGAGAAGATGAATGTTACTTACCCAAAGCAACCAAGGAGTCCTCTCTCTGTCAGAAGTGAAGGAAGACGCAACCAAGAAAAACATGCACAGTTAAGACAATCAGCACTAAAGGAACTGGCCACAGGTTAGTGTGACCAGCCCCAGTGCTACAAACAGAGATAGGGTTATTGCACACACGACATAACATTTGTATTAAAGGCTAATGATAAGCAATAACCACAGCTCATCTGAGGTGCAGCAAAGGCAAATTTGGGAAAGCATCACCTCTCTTTTACACAATCATTCAATATACTGTGTGTATAAAGAAATAAGTGCATTCGATCATTTGTTGGACTTGTTTCCATAGTCTTGTCTATGGAAACCAGTGAAGAAAGAATCTCCAGGCTGCATCCATATGGAATCAATCGCTGATACTGATATAGAATTTTTGTGAAATTCCATCAATGGTTTCCAATAGAAAGGAAAAAACACGCATACTCAATTGTCCAATGTCAAACTGAAACCATTTGGTGTATCCCTGAAGCGCAAACATTGTTCAAAGAAGAAGAAGATGGTGCAGTGGAGAAAGGTGAAACCAGACCCTCTTCAAGAACTGTACCAAAATGAAGTGAAAGAAATCTTCATCCTCATTTGTCCTGATGTGTGAACAAGGTTGCTTCTCCTCAGAAAGCAGACATGTCCAAGTAGTGGGGTAGATTTATATCATTTGATATTCATACCAGTATGGTCCCATCACTGACATCAAGCGTGAGTCAGTCGGTCTTCAAGGTTGAAAAATATATGTTATGTTACAGTTAGTTGAGGGGAAATTATTACAATGGATCAGGTAAGCAGGTACAGATATCGTCATATGAGCAACAAGGAGAAGGCTCATTCTTCCAGCCTCTAAGGCACCAGGAAAAAGTCCAGTTGCTTTCAAGTTGCCTGAATACTACTAACCAGAATAAAAGAATAATTCAGCAGTGTGGATTCACACCAAAAAATAAGCAAAGTGGATACAAACATGCAGTTTACATCCAACTGAATCAAGAGATGGACACAGATGGGGGGCGGTAGGTCCACGTGAAAGTCTTGATTGTTGGTCTACTTGTCAGAACATGAGCTAAAGCTAGAGACTGTAAGAAGGACACAATGCATCAATAAAAGAAATGCTAAAGAACAAAAACGGATTTTCTTATTTATTTTTGCTATATTACGTGGAAATGGAATTAACTGCCTGGAAAAACAGCAGGACGTGGAAGACACGGACGCAGTCGGACTCTGGTGCGGTGGGAGCGGAAACATTATGTCAAGCGCACAAATGTGGTTATATGACCTACCCTGTTTTAGGATTTACAAATGCTATTCAGTGAGACATACCTTTATGTGCTGAATTGTTGTCAGGTGTATTTTGTAGAGGGTATCGCCTCTTATGGATTTGTTGCAAATCTGTAAAAAAACAAAAAAAAGTGAGGGCCATGGGATTTTTTTTATGGAAAATTACGTACGCAATTACTGAGTTACTGTGTAGCTAGTTTGGAATAATGGCTACCTATCCAGAGCCACACTATGGCCCATAGAGAAATTTAGATTTATTTCTCTCTATGACTCTGTACCTAGCTAGTCAGTTTGCGAATGTACCATTAGCTAGCTGGAAGTCATAGCGAAAACATGAAATACTTACTCCACAATCAATAAACTCCACGGCCACTGAGTCCTCGTATGTGGTTTCTAAACAGTCCATTTTTATTACTAAGTAATTTGTGTTAACTGAGTCAAAAAAACATTGGCTTCAAATTTCACAATTTCTTTCGTGCTAAATGTAGTTCCTGTGCGTACCACCCTCTTCTGCCACACGTTTTTCCCTCGGAAATATCCTCTATCCTCTCTACTGGACGGGAGTTGATACTGCAACACTTGTCAGCTTGCCAAAAGACCTCACTCACAGACACATAATCATATATTCTGCTGTTTATTTGGTTCTGACAACAAATTACAAATCAGAGTTATTTACCAGTAGGTCTGGTTTTGTGAAGAGTAAAGCCCCTTTAACTTCCATAGCTGTCGTAGCGTGTTGAACAACATTTAGGTGAGGTTAAAACCAGGAAAAGGTCAATAGACGTTAAACAAGCACACAACACTGTTGTCTCCACTCATTCCAATATGGGAAAGCTTTAGCTGCAATGGAGATATCACATTTAGATGTGTCTGCAGTAAGGCTCCTGTAGGGTTTAGGAATGACAGCCCTTCCCCAATAAATCTATGTAGACAAACTAAATACTGTAAAACCAATTAGTGTTATTTACATGCAACTTTGCTTGAATATTATATACAATGGACAATAATCCTTCCTGAAAGAGATAACATAACCAAGTACATCTAAAAAAAAATTGTTTTCTTCAAACATCGCCAATTAGTATATTTACTTTTACACTTGATATCATTTCTATTTCTGGGTCTGGGTTTAATCCTTTTTAAGGCCATTAAATAAGTGGAACAATCCTTGTTCTCAGTGAAGCGCCCGACAGCATGATCTAAAACATAGTGAGCCATGTCAGCAGGATAGAATACAATTTACAGCAATTATAAAAGACAACTAAGTTCATGTGGATGACAAATATAATAAAAAATACTATAGCCAATCATACAGATGCGATATCCTACTGATCGAGTTATACTCTGGGATCACTGCATTATTAATCTGGTGTCAGACTGCAGCTAAATCCACTGTAAATACAAAAATAAGATTACAACAGTGTCATTCCTGACTGTTTGTAGGAAGTTGGGTGGAGAAGGGAAAGATGAGGAGATCTGCATTTGAAACAGAATGTTGATTCAACACATCAAAGGAAGAGCAGCAAACAGGAAGTGTGTACCATGAACGCATGTAATACGTTCTAAATCTAAAGCTGATTGTTAGCACACACAGAGAAAGAGAGGGATGAGGATGCAGTGAAATAACACTGTGCTACTAATACATGTTAAATGAACGCTAGGATGAGAACTGGTGTTTATTGTAAGGAATGGCCGAATGCACACAGAAAATGCAGTGAGAAATGCTCAAATATTGACTGATTATGATGAACCCTTGTGCTGCCTTCGGGTCACATGACCCAAAGGTTCATAACGAACCATTGTTGTGTTTACCCAATTTTACCCAATACAAAAACAAATAAAAATAATTTTCTTTTAACCTCCGCAATGTGGGGGGTCTGAGACAGCCCAATGGTTAAAAGAAAATGCTTCACTTTGTTTTTGTATGCGGTAAAGTTGTCGCAATACGACGGTGGGTCACAACGACTGATGGGTCAGAATGACCCGAAGATAACACAAGGGTTAAGCCCTCGAAGTGAAGGATAAGGAGATAGAATGTGTCAACAGCAAGTTTAACAACCCATGATAAAGGCTACATATAATCCACACGTGACCAGATAGGGCAAGACGTAAGTCGAATCAGGTAACTGGGCAGGGGCAGTTGATCAGGGGTGAGGGGGGCAGATAAGCAGTCAGTCTGAGGGGTTGTAGAGGTCGCCTGACGAGGGCAAGTGCAAATGTCCACCTGTCACGTTGGGGAGCAGGGAGAGGTCTGGGAGGTTGTTCAGACGGGAACGAAGACCCTTACGGACCTGCGTCACCCGCGCCAGTTTACGCTTGTACTCCTGGAACACACACAAAAAAACAAAAAACGTTTTAGGATGTGAGGCTCAAATGTACACATACAAAAACATCAACACCAACAAACAACTATTCTGAGCTGCACAACACTCCCAACTTGTGAGAAAAAAAACATTTTATTTTGTTTTTAATGTTTTGTTGAAATGTTTATTTCATGTTGAAGTATGTGTGAGTCTTTAAAAACAATATCAGCCCTGAGTGTCAGTTCTATTGATCAAATGTATAAAAACATACTATAACTTTGGCTTGCTTCTTTTTGGCTTCATAAACCCTCTTGATCACAGAAAACTGACAAGAAATCCAGTAGCTCTGACAGAACTTTACTGCACAGTTAAAGTGTATTGTTAATAATGAGCAAGGTCAAGTCTCAGCTGTGTAATCATTCAAACATGCAGTCTCATGTTATAAAGCCCAGTGTAAGTTTGGCCCTGTGCAATTACATGACTTTCTCATTAAAGTAACGATAAACAGGAATGGCACATATAGATCATGTAAAGGCTTTTATGTAACTTTCACAGCACAGATCTAATGTTAGTCAAGTGTTTACTATGGGGTGTAAAGGGTCTGGATTTCAGAAACTTTGGAACTTAACTATGGGCGTAACTTCATGTGTTTTCAGTCCATGTGCTTTAAATTCTCCATTTTCCATCCTATGTACATATTTTACATGAGCTCAAAATCAGAATCCAAGATCATAAACTCTTAGTTTAATGAGAAATGTATATATTTTAAACAACATTAGTTCTTCAATAACTATTTTCAAGAGCTCTTTCCACCTGTGTTCGAGCTTTAAATGTGGGATACACATGACCTGCATATATGTTGTGGGCGAGCAGTGTAAGCATTGTTAATACACTTTTACGGTTTTGTTTTTAAGTGAGGGATATTGATGGTGTATTTGATTCTATTTTAGGCTTACAACTTGCATGTTTAATGCAACTACAGTACTTTTTGAATCTTATGTGTACAACGTTATTTCTTCTTAGGTCTGCAATTTCTAGCAAGGACTTTATTATTATATATTACATAATAATGTGTGCCTATACCTATATCTTGGTCCCTTAGACAAAGGAAAGTTTGTAACAACTGTATTTTATAAATCTACACCTACTGCAAGTACATAAAATAACATTCCCCATAAAATGTACATTATCATGGAACCAGCAATAATAACAGATCAACCAGCAAATAACAGCACTCTCACAGACTCTGTTTGATTGTTTATTTCCTCTTTTTGATTTGTTGTTGTTTTTATTACAAGAGATGTCGTGGGTACATAGTCCAGAAGACTTAATCTTCGATTCCTGTGGGTAAAGACTAAAGAGCACACAGTTCATACATGTAATGTAAAGAGTAGCAGGTTCTCTTAATGAGAGACCAACAGCAGCTGAGTAGGATAGTTTTGCAAGCAATGAGATGAGGGTGAAAGCAATGTGGACATACTTACCATAACGAAACCTCTGAACAGAAGGAAACAGTGCAGGCTAAGAACAACTGTCGGAATGTTCATTTGCCCGAGAAATATGTGCACAAAGTTAAGACTTTAGCCATTGAAAGCAGACTAAAAAAGAATTACTTGCAAAACATAAAACATGGAGAAAAGACGAAACAGACAACCTAACAGGAAATGTATGACAGACGCAGACGAATAGCGGTAAACACACAGGACACATTCAGACACACGGGCACATTGAGGGATGTTTAGAAGATGAGAGGGTTTTTTTTTTTACGCACTTCTAGTTTCAGCTCGTTCTGGGCCAGACCGTCCCTCTGGCTGTGCAGGAACAGCGTCAGCGTGCGTGTCAGCTGCCGCCTGTCTTCAATCTCAGCTGCCAGGCGTCCGCTGTAATCAGCTAGCAGCATACAGGCCTCCTCCACCAGCCTGGACAGACGCTCCCCTGACTCCTTGTCTGACACACACACACAGAGAAAAAGAGAGAGAGACCACATGCTTAGGTGAGGCGAGTGTGTGGTTTCAGGTGCATGCGTTATAGTGTGTGCATGCGTACGGTATGTTTGTTTCTTAACAGCCGTGTGTGTGTGTGTGGGGAGTCCTCTTACCTGTGACCCTGTGTAACAGTGACGTGTCCTGCACCTCAGCAGGTAGGGCAGAGATGCGTTGACGCAGAGCTGAGTCACCAGATGCTGTGTTCTCCAGCTCCTGCAGGGCCCGGATTAAATCTACTGTCTGGAAAGGGGGAGGAGCCAGGACAAACAGGAAGGAGGAGAGGAGAGGAGAAAAGGGGATATGGAAAGGTGAGGGTGGGTGCCGGGAAGTATTATTTTTACTTTTTAAAGCAATGTATTCCACCAAGTACTGGATTGAACCATCATCAAGAAATCTCAAGTCAGCACAGTGTATTGACACCACACACTTCAGTATTAATGCTTATCACTTGGCCTAAAAGACACCCAAGCTAAATGAACCCTCTTCATGTTACAAAATCAGGCTCAACCAACCGAAATACCGTTGGATCTATGCACTTCCTCATCGTTGATTATCTTCTGTCCCTACTAACAGGCACAGCTTGTTCATCGCTTAGGATAAAAGAGTCTGCTAAACGAATCAAATATAAATGTCCTGCTCCCTTACAGAGGTGTTGTTGCGTAGTTAGTACCTGTGGGGGCTCGCCAGGGGAGCTCTGAGAGGCAAAGTCCTCACTGTCCAGTTTAATCTCCTCGTACGGCCTCTTCTTAGCCTTCTTCTCTCCCTCTGTGCAACACACAACAGCAAACAGAAGAAACTAAGAACGCTTCGACTTCATATCACGTCTCGGGTTCAAAGATGCGCGCGTCCAGCCGCGGACTAACAAGTCAGTTAGACGAGGTACTCACGCAGGACACTGGAGAGCTGGTCCAGCAGGTTGTTCTCATACACGGCCCTCTCCTGCCAGATAGACAGGACCCGGCCCAGCTGCTTCTTACACCCCTCCTCCCCATCCCTACAGCCAGCCACAGGACAGAGCAGCCACACACGCTTAGCATCAACAGGCTCATTAGGCTCCGGCAGACAAGGACAGAAGAGGAGCCTGTTAATATATGCCATTTGGGCAAATCTAAATCATCAACATCATCGAGTTCGGAAACTTCCTTCCCCTTACCTGGACACATGTTTGAAGGCGTCAACGATGACGGGGGCAAAGTCATGGGTGAATTCTGGTCCTTTCCTCTTGCTGTTCTGGATGACGTCATTGGCCAGGTAAATAAAAGTCAGCTTCCGCGACAACTTGGCTGCAAACAAAGAAAATGCTCATGTCAGAGATGGCATGAGACTGTCTCGTGCAACATGTTCTGCATCCAATATCAACACACAGTCCCTTCACCCCCTTAAAGACTTATGAATAATGGAGGAGAGCTGGGTGTAAACTGTACATTGCCATTCCGCGTGAACTTGTCTCTTCTACTTAAATCTCCACGAGCACATAGTGCTCAATTCTTAAAAGCGGTGTGGAACTGGGAAATAGAGCCTAACAAATGTCACAAATGCATCAAGAGGCGCCTGTCCTACATTAACTAACTAGGATGTTTTCAGCAATAAAATCAGGATAAGGTTTATTACACTAAACCACTCATCATTACTGCTGGGTCAATGTAGAATGACCTCCAGCATGTAGCTAAAAGCAGATGTTTTAGCCACAGTGTGCTTTGGTCTCACAACACACACACAGCAAGCCGTGACTCATCCTAGTTACACAGAATGTTCCTAGATAACCATTCAACCCCAGCCACCAGTCAGTCCTCCTTTCTCTCACAGGTCACTATGGTTACAAACAGTCCTAATGATACCAGGCTTGTATGAGTCCCACCAAGTCTTTTAAAAGGGTTAGGCCTTGTTGTGTCACTCCATAGAGATTTGATAGACACAAAACATACATTTCTACTTTATATATCCAACACATACACAACAAAAAGCACAGAACGTTTCACAAAATGAGACCACATGCACCAAGATTCCCAGTGCCCAGAAAAGACTCAGCTCCCAAAACACAAGGACCTCCTGGGACCCTAATTATGATAATGCACCCAGAGGAAAACATTGCCATCAAAATACAACTACCTGCCAACCAGAGACTATGTTGAGCCTCTCTAATTAACAGAAAACAGCACAGGTTTAGACTCTCAGAAAAGCTAATCGCTTTCCACACAAAAATAATCTTAAAATGGTCTTAAACACAGCTGCACAAGTGTTTTCAAATTTAAATTAAATGATCTTTACCAAACGTGACATGGCCATTACTAAGCTAAAAGGATATTCTATAGATACACCAGCTTCCTTAAATTGCTATCTACATAACATAGCCCTAACTGTCGCCTCGTGATAGTGCTGGCCAAGGTCATGATCAATGTATCGTAGTCACTAATATTAGCTACTATAGATTAATTATGTGGTGGCAACCCTGCGAAGCCATCTGTTTTTAACAAGCGATTAACATGGTAGCAAAAATAGCTTGCTAGCGAATCACAATAACCCTTACCACTGCTTGACCATATAGAGGCCAAGGTGATTGATAGCACAAAATGCACGCCATAATGCATACGTCTGAGGATAAAGAGATATATAAATATGCATTTAGCCTATTTTAAGAAAGGTGAGGTCTTAGACTTCAGCTCCATCTGTAGGACTAGGAGTTGAGGCCTACACCTGAATGTTTGCTGCCCAACAGGCTAGGCAGCAGTAGGCTATCTAGCTAGTAGTAGCACCAAGTTAGGGCTAATCATACGTGCTGCGATTCGTGGCTAACGTATGCTAACTAGCTTGTGTTCATAATTCCAAAGCAATTGCTAGCAGTTCATTATTTTTAACAGAAACACATCAATCATGAATTGGTCAACCATAGCTAGCTCTAACCTTTTTTCAGCTCGTTGAACCAAACGCTGACGATGGTCTTCGAGTGTTTTCTATGATGTATAAGCCACAAAGATAATGTTTGAACACTTTGCTGAGAGTTGCTAAGTTCCGATAGTTTCTTCTCTAAAGCAGCTTCAGAAAATGCCGACATATCGACGAGTTATGTATGAAGTAAGCGTGGAGACTGATCTCCCTGATGATATCTAGCTAGCAAAATACTGGATGATGTACTAGCTCTAGTTGTCTGGTTGGCTAGCTAGCTAGCTACCTAAACGTAGAGCTGCCTCAAGAAGTGCCTGCCCTCACAGTGCCAATTGAAGCTTGGTGGAGCCTGGCTGGAGGCTGTACCATGCGACAAGCTTCCGCAAGTGCCTGCTAGTGTTTATATTTGTAAATTTTGTAGGGGGGCGGGGATGAATAGTTAAGCACAAGTGACATTTTTAGTCTCAGGCACCTTGCATTCGATACAATATTTCTATATTAGGCTACTTATTGCAGTTGAAATAGTAACACATTTGGATTAGAGGGCCATGCTGACGACTGCTGTCATGACGTGCAACAACAAAGAGGCCCGTCAGGCGCCTATGGGATGAATATGCCAGGATTCAAAGGTCGTCAAATAATTCAAATCCGAATTTTTTTCTTTTGAAGAATGGACAGATGGAGTAGCCAGATTAACAAATATTGTTCATAAACCTGCATGTGATGTCGAGTCACATAGATAGGCCTATCAGTCGGCCATGTATATGGCAATATGGAACTTTGGAAAACACTGTCGATGAATCCACAAGACGCATTAAACAATTCACAAGTCGCCTTAATGTGACAGACAAATAAACGTATTTATGTAGAAAAATGAGTCCCTTGTTACTATGGAAAACCCTGTCGAGTCTTCCACGTCGGTATTGTTCCAATTAAGAGGTGAATTCGAAGTGCAGCAGTTAACTCCGCTTCTCTGAGTGCATGCGTGCTCCCGCGGGGATGCAAATCCTGGCCGGGATAAGTGCCTTGGCACGACACCGGAATGTTTTGATATCTATATTAAAGTAGGCTACAACGTTGTGACGTTTTTTTATTTGAATAAGCTCTACATCCACGTTTTCGTGGTAGGCTTGTCCTTGCACAATTATGCTTCATTAATTCTAAAGGAGAGGTCCAAACTTTGTCAAAAGGTGTTTTAGCACTTGCTAATCAGAATACAGTAGAGAGGGGTCTCCTTAGACCTTTGGTAATGTTTCAGAAAGTTTGACTTTAGGCCGGTGAACAACTATGTGGCGTTTGGAGATGTCTGCGTAGTCAAAGTAGTTAAGGTTCAGCTTGTTGGCTATCCTGCGTCCTTGGCACTCCAATAACTGTGAAAAGAAACATAGAAGTTGTTTTGTATCAAATATTCGTGTCATCGTATTGAAACAACTAGATTCAGAAATTTTAACAGAATGTGACGTTTGTCGCTAGGCTACTTCATATTTCTCTGAGAAGCCACTGAGCTCCCTTTCTTCAATCTTGTAACCATTCAGCATCAGCTTGAACATACGTCGACCTTGTCCTGAAATGAGTCAATGGCATGTGTCATGATCATAATCCCTAAAAAGGATGGAATTTCTTCTAGAAATCAACATAATTCAGATTGTCAAATAATTTAAATCCAAAGGGTTCAGGAACACCATTGGTAGGCCTAACTGTAGGGTGTCAAAATTGTTTGAGTGAGAGTTCAGAGGAATAGAAACTCGCCGCTCTTCTGTGAAATTAGCCGGATATAGATTTGATGCAGAGGGCCACTGTGGCGCAGGTGTTCGTGTATGTAGAAACGGTACTCCTTATTCATATGATCAATCACAAGGCGTCTGCGGAAGGCTCCAGAACTGAGTAGCCATAGAGAGAGGCACAAGCTGAACACAAGGAAACCTCCATACTTATTGTGGTCCTGAAACGAGAGCAGAAGGCCATTTCCAGGTTAAAGTAACTGCATGTGTTAAGTAACAAAACAGGTGAAACGTGTTTTTAATAATTTAGCCCTCACATCTAAATCAATGTTCAGGTACGTGGCAGTTCCAATGATGGAGGCGATCAGCAACAGGGAACCTTTCCAGATGTTCCCATGGAGATATTCAAGAACAAACACTACAAGACGATGTGTCAAAACAAAGCCAACAAATTAGGTCAATATGAAACTGAAGAAAGCACAAAACATATTAGGGCCTAGGCTATACCGAACTTGACTACCATCACATGTAGAAATACAAACATCAGATGTGAGATTAGTCCAAGTGGGTGATGTCTTACAGTTTTCCTCCTCCTTGAATGGATATCTGGGGTTCTCCTTAATCCTGTCCGTGACAACTTGCTCATTATCGATGAACTGATGGTCCCATGTACTAAATATCCCTGTAGGCATGGCGCTGAAAGAATACTGAAAATATCACTTGTTTCTATTTAGCTTGATGGAGGCCAAAACAACAGTCCACAGCTGTGATGGTTAAGAGTTTAACACATGAATGATCCAATTTACGGGCTGCTACATGGCTGCTCTTACTTTGGTAGAAGTCAAACTGAAATGTACATGTACATGATTGTCAAGGTAACAAGATCATTCTTGTTCCCTGAAAACGTTCCAGATGAAATTGATTCTCTACATGGGAGCGATGCAATATCAATTAGTCTTCAGTAAAATTAGAAGATAATTAAAAATGTTATGGGATTGTTATTGGGGAAGTGGGGAGTTCGACACTATTGTATGGATCGGTATCCGTGAGTGTGTTGGTTCGTCACACTGTATTGTTAGCTCTGTGCCGCTAGGGGGCGTAATGGCTCTGACAATTTACCGTTGCACGGTGAGGATCCTTAGCTGCAAAATGAAGATGACTCAAAAAGAATGCCATTGATTTTTCAATCAGCAATCCACTGCCAGTACCTCAAGTGTATTTGACCAATTTCACTTTGAGCGATGAAAAATGACTGGAGGACATTTTGTATGTATTAGGCAGCAGGCCTAATCATTATTTCCCTTTCAACCCATAAGGTAGAGCAAAGTTGGAACACAGACCTAGGTATTATATTAAATCAAGAAAAAGCTTAGTATTCTATGAGAAACATTTATCTGCACAAAAAAGACAAGAGGCAATCAGATATAGCAAAGATTTGGATTTCTTTCTAGTGGAAACTGTGATATAACAAGTGGAATTCAGCTTGGTTCCAGCTGTGACTTGGCACAGACAACATACACAGATTTAGCCTAGTACTGAATTCATATGCTTTATTTTTTCGTTGGAAACTCATTTTCAGAAACCCAAACTGACAGCTGTAAGCCTTCATTATTTGCAGAGGTCTGAAAAGAGGCTCAATACATCAACAAATGAACAAACCTAAAGATTGTCTCAAGGAGCTTAACACAAGTATTTTAAAAGATTGTCAATTTTAAAAGTACAAATACTTTCTCCCTGTTTTTCAAGCAAAAAAGAAAAAAAACCCCAGCATAAACAAGAATTACGTTTTGTGTTCAAAATATGCAGTCGCCAATCTCAAAACAAAAAGTCTGGATCAGAACAAACCAGATTCATCTTAGAAAAACCGTAACTTTGTATATAAATCGAGCCATTTAATAACATTAATGGTAGGATGTGTTTGGATAAAATAGGTAAACAGATAAACGAACAAATTGACATTACATATCTCCAACAAATACAAAACACATTTTGGTTTTCGTAAATACTTTTAGGACCCAATTATACTTTTGTGTAAAGCAAAATATATTTTTACATCAGAAAAAGTAAAGCAGTAAACATCAAAAAAGGTGTTCATCCATCATTCTGCATCTTCTCTTTATATCATGTGCAGACTAAAGATGATCATCTGTTGATGAAGACAGTCAAAAGAAATTAAATAACAACATAATGTCAAAACACAACAAAAGAACATGTAATAGGGACCTGTTGATTGCAGGAACTCACAAACATTCCTGAGAGCATCCCTACTACCCAGACTGGGTTTCCAAGCCCCTGGGTCTGTACTAAAGTAAGGCCTGTGATCATGCTGGTGATGCCCTGTGATGGGATGTATTCCTGGGGCTGTGCGGTCCTGCTGGGGAGGCTGTCACTGGTAATACTGGGTAGAGTGGTAGTACCCACTAGAGGGGTGATACTGGTCAGAGGGGTGATACTGGTCGGAGGGGTGATACTGGTCGGAGGGGTGATACTGGTCGGAGGGGTGATACTGGTCGGAGGGGTGATACTGGTCGGAGGGGTGATACTGGTCGGAGGGGTGATACTGGTGCGAGGGGTTATACTGGTCGGAGGGGTGACACTGGTCGGAGAGGTGATACTGGTCAGAGGGGTGATACTGGTCGGAGGGGTGATACTGGTCGGAGGGGTGATACTGGTCGGAGGGGTGATACTGGTCGGAGGGATGATGCTGGATAGAGTCAGTGTTCCCCTCGTCTCCTTGCCCACTAACCACCTCCACAATCAACCCAACCCCCGAATCCAACTGACTGTCATTTGGCTCCTCTGTCATGTTACACCGTCTGCCGTAGGCCTTTCCTACTTCCTGCACCCAGGCAGACATGTTGTTCTCCTGCCTCTCATCCAGGAACGGGGTGCCGACAGACCTCTCCACCTCGTCTTCATAGAAAGTGTAACGATCAGTGTCAGTGCTCACAGTCTCACAAGAGTTTTCGTAGTAACCGTCATATTGATTGGTAGTGGCCATTCTATGCTTTCTCGTGTCCTGGTCTCTAGTATAGAAGTGGGGGTGGCCCAGTGAAGCTGGGTGCAGGTCTGAAGGTCCAGGTTGGCCACTAGAGGGCAGTGTTGGATCAGAATCCATGTCTGAGGTGAAGGTCTTGGTTTGGGCGGAGGGGAAGGTGATTGGTCCAACAAAGGTGTCCGGCGAGAGTGTTGCCAGGGAGTTGTCCCGACTGAAGGATGTCCTCTCCAGCACAAGTGGGCCATCCATCAGAGACAGGCTTACCTTAAACACTTGCTTACGGCGTTTTGACTTCACCCGAATGGTCTTTGGCCCCACCTCCTCAACTCCTGTGACCTTACCACAATCACGCTGTGACCCGGATGCATGGCGCTTCAGTGACAAGCTTTGCTCTGTGCCCTTTGTTGCATGGTGACCCGTTTCTTAGATGACAAAAGAGAAGTGCAGAAAGATATGACAGAGACCACCATGTAGGTTGTTTAGTATATTGGATTATTTTAACTCGTGAGGTCCACTCACTAGGTATTTCTCTCCTTTCTGCTGTCTTGATGTCTGACTGTGTCACCTCATAATATCCGTACTTCAACATGTCTACGCCTAAGAGAGGTAGAGACACACACGAAGCAGAGAAATGGAAGGGAGAGAAAAAGAGCGGGAGACAGAGCATATTCAAAAGAACCAGGGCCAGGGATGAGTTTGCTGAATGACTCAAACAGAGAATGTCAGATGAAAGAAAAACAATCCCCCAGACTTAACATCCAATTCTACAGCCCAATACAATCAACAAAGGAACATGCACTGTACGGCCAAAAGGAAGTGGACACTTGACCATCACAACTGTATAGCTTGCTGGTCATCTCATTCATAGACCATGGGCATTCATATGGAGTTTGTCACCATCCTTCTGGGAAGGCTGTCCACAAGATTTGAGTCTGTGGGAATTCTTTCCCATACAGCTAAATAAGCATTAGGGAGGTTGGGCCTTGATGTTGGGTGATTAGACCTGCCATTATCAAGCCAATTAAAAATGGGGGATGTTTTTCATTGTTTTGGGCAACAGTCCTTAGTTCTACAGGAGGATATATTAATGCTTAAGTATAAAACCTTGTTGGAGATGTTCCAATATCTGTACTTGTTAGATCATGTCTGATGAAGGTTTTCTGTACTTCCTTGTTTTAATATCTATGGAGTCAGGTTAAGAGGTTATCAACGAGACTGAGTCTGTTTGGATTAGTGTGTGATTACAACAGCCTGGGCAAAGCCAAACCAGGCCTGTATAAGGAGAACTGAATGGGGAATTGAGAGGAAAACTGAAAGGGCTGCCAAGGTTCTGTTCCCCACTGACACAGCTGGGCCATTGTGACATTGAAAACAACACTGTCTTGTGACTTTTTTTGGTCACACACAAATATTTTCATAGTTAGGATTAATCAATACAAGTCTATCAACATTATTCCCATCACAACAAGCTGAGCAGTGTCCACAAAACTATTGGCCACATAGTACATGTTCTTAAACTTGCACCACGAGTGAAGAGGAAGAAGAAAGATAGAGATAAATGAGATTAAGCTAGGGAACTTACACCACTGGTAACTGTTCACAGCCATCTGGCTACCCAGGGAGGATGGTAATCTCATCACCTGGGGAATGTAAAATCATCTCAACATGAGATGAGGAGGTGGAAGCAGAGATGGAGTTGGGGAGAGAACGGGTGAAGGGAAGCGTCTGTGATTGGCCAATGACCTCATATCCTCCCAGGACCACCATATCGTCACAGTCACGTCACAGGATCTACATAATTGTAGATCCTCTGTGTGTGTGTGTGCACGTGTTACCTGTACTTTGTCCCTCCCTTCCTCTTTCTCCAGTTTTCTGGCAGCACATTGGAGATATTGATTGAGGCCATTTGGCCCTGCCTTCATTCCTTCCAAATATTCTGCGTGATATTTGATCTACAAGCACACACACACACACAGCACATACTTGAATCTCGCTACAAATGTTTCAGTGCTGGATGATGTGTCCTTGTGATGGCACATTACAAGGAACAAACTGACCATGTAGTTGAAGTGGTGTGAAGGGTTGGTCAGGTGATCTATTATGTCATCATTAGTGGCCTTCACATCACAGCACTGACACAGGAAACAGTGAGGAGGGCCTTCCTTCTCACTTCTGCACTCCACAACACATTTCAGACCTGATGCCATAGACATACACTGCTTGAGGTATTGTTCAAACAATCCACGATCAGGTTTGGATATCGTTCTTTGCAGATTGAGACTCACCAATCAACGGCTTGATGCCTGTAAAAGTGTGGAGATCATCTTTGATGATCTCTGATTGAACTGTGGCAGCCAGCAAGTCAGGTTCTGACTTGACAGAGATGTTCATTACAATGGAACGACTGTCAAAATGGACAGTTGTCTTCTGCGACTGGACTTCAGGAGGACTCATTTCCTTCTTTGGCGGAATTACGACCCTCTGAGATTGGATGGTGGAATACTCTGTGAGAGCGTGCATTTGGCTCTCGAGCTCTGTCTGGCCATGACCACAATTGAAGGCTTGCAGAACGGTGAGAGCTGGAGGAGAAAAGGATAGAGATCAGATAAGGGGTGAAGGGAGGAGAGAAACGGCAAAAGAGAAGAAGCATAGCTCTGACTGGCACAGACCATGGCTCTCACTGTGGGACGCCATCTCTTCGTACGTCGCTGCATTCAACTGTATCACCTAGCGGGATGACCAAGACGCCACACACAAAACGGTGCATGAAAACACATCTAAAAATGGAAACACTCACTCCGCAACAGACTAGCCCCCCGCAATCACAGACGTCCTCAATCACAGGAGATACCTTCACATCTCCGGTGCCCTCTCTTCCTTCCACCATCTCAGCAACCTCCATGAGAGGCCTCGCCAGCTTGGCCAGGTCACCACTCATTTTCCACTCAGATACTAAACGTGGGTGATATGCCCTCTGCTCACAAAGAAGTCATGTGATGAGTGATGTGTTCATGTAAAATAGCATGTGAGGAGTGTTGAGAGATATTATGTGTCTGACAGATACTTACAATGTAGTTATATCTGTGAAGACTGCCCATGATGTGATTTTTCATGTCATCTTTAGTGAGCCGACACACACACACCTCACACAGGTACAGGGCCTCCCTGACACCTGCTTTCACACACTCTGTCACACAGCTCAGACCTCCAAACACAAACGCACACACACAGAGAGAGAGAGAGAGAGAGAGAGAGAGAGAGAGAGAGAGAGAGAGAGAGAGCGAGAGAGCGAGAGAGCGAGAGCGAGAGAGAGAGAAACTTTATACATTTCTATATATACTCTTCTGTCCACTTTTCTGCTGTAATGCCCGAATTTCCCCATTGTGGGACGAATAAAGGTATACATCTTATCTTGTGAATAGCAGGCCTACAATAATCCACCCTTAGTTGACAACACACATCCTTTGTAAACAGCAGTGCACCCTGCTAACTTTAGACGTCTGTTATCGCAAGGCGATAACTGGGCATTCACATACATGTGTTCGTAAACAGTACCAAGCTGAGAACATAACGGCAGATAATACAGAAGACAGGGGTAAAATCTTAAATAACACAGACATTCTTTCTACTGACCGATTATGGGCTGCAATCTATTCTTCTTGTTCAAATATATCTTCAGAGACTGAAACAGTAGGCTCTGACCACACACTCCTACAGTCAGAAATAACAGATGTCTTAGACGGACAAGAAAACACAAATGCACTCATTCAAAACAGGAAGATACATGTGAGGTGATATTGACATACCACTTTTGGTTCCTTCAGGCTGCATGTTCATGATGTTACTACCTGCTACTGCTACTAAGAATTTTCAAAGAAATGGGGACTGAAAGACTGTGCTTTAAATAAATAAAATTAAAGATTAGTTCAGACAGCATCAAGACTCACACACTGCACTGACTTAAGTAAGGTAGCAGCAAAAGTTTCGGGCACAGACTTAGTGTGTTCAGGAGCTAGTAGGCTACACCTTGATCATCTTCAAGCAAGCCTACCATGTACATTGTACAGTAGAGGAAACAGACATTCACATGGCAGTGGAGTTCCAGCCAGGTGGCGCAAATAACATTAAGGACGCATTCTTTTCGCGAAATACTGTAGTCTAGCTATAGCGTTGGTAGCTTTAACGACACTCAACGGGAAATGAAATCTTTTCACAAGTTTTCCTTTTTAAAGAACAATCCAACCTCTTCTCTGTTGGTAGTTCTCACACATTCTGCTCCCTAAACCGACCCGTCCTTCCCCCCAAAACAGATACCAAGTTTTTCCCAGCGCTAGTACTGACATAACGTAAACTTGGCTAGCTAGCTAATAGCACTAGTTATTAACGTTACGTACCACGTGTCGTAGCAAAGTCTACAGCGTTTGATGTCAAAGAAACGCACATATACAAAGTTTGCGTTTTAATAGACTAGCTAAGCTACAATAAAATAAACGTATCAGACACCCAAGTCTTATTCATACAGCAGTATCATACTGAAGTCAATGCAAATAGCTACATACCCCTGGGCTCAAAAACTGACTCCACTCTGGACCAGTAGTAGTACTAGTAGCAGTAGCTCGTACCGTCATTAAAGTCGGACTGAAAGTGGTTGTTAGACTACTCAACAGGTTTGCGGTTTGGGGCAGTGGGAGGTGGAGAAAAAAGAAACCACACCACTTCGATACGTAGTGTGAAGTTCTATCAAAATGGCTGGCAGACGGCTTGATTGTCGAGATATCGTCTCAGCGGTAAGCTTCACTCCCACTTCAGTCGACAACAGATATGCACTCACCCAGACATGTGAATCTTCACACTGGGGTAGCCGCCGTTAGGTCTGGATTTGATCCTTCATCAGCGGGCCTTCAGCAGTCAGTCTGTTTGATCTTCACGGCATCCGTTTATCAGAAATGTGAAACCTCAATGGTAGTTTAAGCTACGTACTGTGCTCTGGGATTAAGTGTTACTTACAAGAATGCCAATTGCGCTGTCTCCCCTTACATCCTTTTCTGTATGCCTTCTGTACCATTGAGTACCACGCTGCAAACTTTTTGTTGTTGTTGACTGTGCTTTACTCAAAGCTTAGCTTATGTCCTTGGAAGAAAGCAACGTGGAGGCAGACATTCTCACAGTTTAGACTGATGTCCTTAAGGACACATTTCTTTATTGTAGATACAAAAACAATAGTTTTCATTCAACAAATAACACAAACGAGTAACCACTAACACATTTTCAACGTTTTTCACAACATTTTAACAATACCTGATAACGTTGTGATAAAAACGCATGGCCTCTTCCCAAATAAAATTACAAAAGTAAAAAAGTGGCCCTTTTATCATCAACCATTCAGTTTCATAGTTAACAATATAACTGCTATTAACACACTATTTGTGGTGAAATTGAGCATGTGCTGAGTCCAACTAAACGTTTACATTTCAATACTCTTGTTTTGCAACAGTAGATTCAGGTGTGCTTGGTGCTTCTTTCCCTAAATAAGGTAGCCGGGATGAAGCAGTCCAGCTTGCTGCAGTCAGTGTCTCTTCTGGAACAAACCAGAATCAGAAAGGGTTTTAATCGCCATGAAAGTTTGCACAGGCAAGGAATTTACTTTGCCAGGATGGTGCATACATTCAACATATAGGAGTACATCTTAAGTGGTGTAAGTTTAAACAAGTCTAACTATACTATACAAAAGGTGCAAAGTCTAATGAACTAATACTAAGGGGACCGGTATGTGGAATAAAACCACAAGTGGAATAAGCACACACCATTACAGAACCTTACACACATGATAGGAAAACACTGAAGAAAGAAATGACCACACATCAGTCCTGGTTCTGGAATTAAAAATGCATGCGAAACTACTGTCATCTACACCAACAGGGTGAATAGAGAAACTGATGCAGTCAGAAAAGAATGAGACAACAGTCAGCACTCCAAAGTGTCAGAGAGCCCATCTTTATAAGAGAAACATTCCATGACCTGCCCGGTGCAAAAGAGAAAAATCACAGCCATATAATCAACCTGGAAGAGTATATTTCATATCACTTTAGTCAAGCACTCAGGGAGTCTAAACTTGACCAACGTTGTAGCTGTATTTACTGTACACAAGAATAATTTAAAAGGACACCTTTTGCAGATTTCTGATCATGTGAAAATTGTAGGACCACTTTTGCTACCTCTTTACACGAGATGCAGTTGGTCTGTTTTACGTCGTTGGTAATAAATGTGCAAAAGCAGTAACCTTTTCATGAACTTTCACAAAACATATATTGGATTAAGTTACACAGGTTCACACACTTACCCTTGCATAAGTTAAGTTTGTCCAAAAATTCAGTAATTTATCTGGATCCTAGGGGAAATATTTAGTTTAGCTAGATTAAGTTTAAATTATGCAGAATTATTCTTAAAAGCACTATGCATGAACCTACAGCCTCAAATATGTCTCAAGTCTTATCCTTGGTGTGGAACTACTGACGGCATTATGTGAACGCCATCTATACCTTCTCTGTGTCTGAGTACAATACAATAGTGCATCATTTCATCACACTTACACCAGAGTAATCCACTTCAGAGCACATCCCCGAGGTCACAGCCGATGTCCTGTGGACACAATCACAGTGTGAGGCAACAACGCAGGGAAATAATGAACTTATTTTTAAAACGTCCATTTTAGAAACAACAACCTACTTTCAAAATAAAAACATCCAACATCAAAGTATTGGATGCCAATTCAAGATCAGTTAAAGCACTCGCAAGCATTTTAGATTAGCGATATGCAGATTTTCTGTATACCCGAAGCTTGTGTCTCAGTGAGATCAAGAGGTCACTCCGTGGGCCCCTGGAAGGACACATATATAGATCTAGGAATGCACTCTGTGCAACCTCTGGAGAGCGAGGAAGTGATTAATGGTCTCCAAACTCAGTTATGACCGCATCACCTGTGCCGTTTCCCCCTGTGCATTATTCGTGGAATGTATACTGTTTAAGGGCATGTTTTGGTGGTTACTATATCTGTACTGTCCAGCTAATGTATATAATTGCTATCTGAGAGACGTTTCTCACTCATGCTAGCCACTCTGTTGTGGATTGGTGGCATGATCCGACGTCGAGCTAATGAAACCGAGTCAAACCTTTTCTAATTGTCGTGCCTACTTCCGGCCTGCCTGGAGAGAGAGATCTCATCCTTACAATCAGTTACCACTCAAAGCCGTGAGGGAGGTTTAGCTGAGCATTATCACACTGGGCCTTTTACATAACATGACCACTGACGGGGGAAGCTTTTCCCTGGACTGTGAAGGTGAGTAAGGAGATGGTATTAGTGTAGCAGTGTTTTTGGCGTGATATGGTAAACAAGCCTCATCTGTAATAATGGCTCCCATAGAAGAGATACCAAAAGCATTGGTGATATTGGGAGGGAACTTAGCAATATTGCTTAGGACAGTTTCAACGCTGGCAGTAGGAGGAATGTTAGGCGGAGGGTTCAGAAGAGGTGTCATTGGTCTGAATCACTATGTTGCATAATTTCCTCCATCTCCATAAGTGAGTTAGTTTAGCTTCGATTCTAGAGCACTCTCTCCACCAGTACCTGTAAGCAGCTGTGTCAGACTCCAAGCCAGCCCTGTTGGTCGTGACATCTCTCAGCTCTCGTGCCACTGGTGCCGATAACGGTGGGTAGAAGCTGCCACCGTAACTCAACGTGGAGCCTCCTCCCGTCTCAAAAGAACCCTGCTCAGGATAGCCCTCTCTGGGGTAGACTTCACCAGAATAGTGCCCACCATGGAAAACACTCATAGGGGAGAGAAGTCCAGGGTAGGGTGATCCGAGGTGGCCCTCCATCAGCTGTGTTTCCCTGAGCTCTGGATGCGTTGGAGGGTTGTGGTCAGTGATCAAGGGGCCAACACTGGCAGTCCCATGGTAGCTAGCATCAGCGTAGCTAATAACACCTGGGATGGGATGCATGGGAGCATGGGATGGCATGGGATGTTCCAGCAGTGTGTAGATACGCCGACCCATTGTCTCTCTGTCAATCATTTCAGCGCCAAGTGTACCTCTTGGTTGTGGTTCCAGCTGCATATTCTTTGTCTTACTTTCCCTACTGCCAGCTTCCACGTAGTTGTTTCGGCTGGCCGAGGTGGTAGCCTGGGGTATGATACCATTCTTCCGCAAGGACAGAACGAAATCCACAAATTTCTGACAGTCTTCCTTGGAATACTGTTTTATGTGGCTATCAGGAGAAGTCGGGACTGTGGTAGGGTCAGGACAGGAGGCGGACCTAGCTAGATTTAAGGTGGCCTGATTTGATTTCCCCAAGGGGATATCTTGTAGGTGGGTCGTCTGGGAGGCGTTTATCATCACAGGACTGGTTGGGTTGCTGGAGTGGCCAAATGAGTGTCCGAAGGTATTGCTGGTCGAGTGACTTGGAAGCTCTGAGGATTTTAAAAGTCGTTCAATGGCTTGCTCATGTTGCAGTCTCTTAGGTGAAATGGGAGAGTGTTCGTGTGCATTTTTCTGTGAGCCTATAGCCATGTCAGAATGTGAGTGATGTGGACCCTGGGCATTTGGTATTTGAGAACTTTGACCTTTTATGGCATCTGTGTGTGATTGCTTCTTTAACCATTTTAGGGGCAGCTTGTAGCGAGCTTTGGGTGAGGTGTCAGAGTCTGTGTTACAGGGATCATTACTAGAGAGCCCTGTGTCCGGAGTGGTCGCTCGGGCAGTTGAACCCTTCTCGATCGGCTCACAGGGGGTTTTATCCATGGATAGGGCTGTTGTAATGTCTCTGGGATTTGGATGAATGTCTGAGAATGGGACGACGTTTGATTCGCTTTCCCTGATGGAGATGTTTGTATGGGACTTGATTTGTGTGTCTGTCTTGGTGGGTTTGTGTGAAGAGTTCGGGGGTCTGTGGGAGGATCTGCTGGTGGATGTTCCCCGGATAGGTTGGGGGAACGGTGAGGGACCTCTGCAGGGGGCCGCGTCAGGAACATTGTCCTTAACAGCAGACTCCGTGTCTGACACCTTCGGCCTTTTCCTTTCCAGAGCCGTGACCCTCGAGTCTTCAGAACACCTCTTTCCTTTCTGTCTGACCTCTGTAGAGGAACACACATACACACAGATATTTCATTCAAGTACCACATCACTTATTAGAGTGAGACCAAGCTATCCTCACCATTAAAATAACAGACACTATTACTAGGTCAGACAGATCCTTTACAAAGCTATTCTAAGCAGGGTGAAAACATTGTGGAATTTTTGTGAATAAAAGGTCTGAGGTCAGAAGAACTTGTTTTTATCTGTTTCATCTTGCAGCAAGAAGGAGCAGTTCTAAAACAGTACCTTAACGGTGTCTGGATGAGAAGGGCTCTGACATGACCTTATCTGAGCACTCTTTTAAACAGTAGTTCCAGACAGTTACGTGACCAGTTCAATAGTTCAACAAAAAGAGGAACTCCACAATGTGCAAGGAGAGAAAGGAATCCAAAAGTAAACAGGTTGTAGAACTTAATACAGATGTTCAACACTAGAGAGAGAACTTAATACTCTGTGCCTGCTGTGTGGGCAAAACCACCAGGGTCAAACAGTCAAGTGGTTAGACAATTAGTCAGTAAGCGGAAACTAAAGCAATGATTGTCTTAGGCCAAAGAACATTCTATCTTAATGGAAGTTGAAACTTAATCAATAACCTTTCTAGGCCAAAGAATATTATAGAAAATGACTTCCTTTAAGATGTCCATCATAGCCAGCACCTACCATGATGGGAGATCACCGGACCCTCCATTACCTCCTGTTTGACCGCCACTGTGAACATAAAAATCAACTCTGTTTTTCTAACGAGCAGAAATAGTCCGGAATGCACTGTAAGAAATGTACACATCTGTAGCCTGTTCTTTGAAAACATGGCTAGTCACATGACTGGTCACATGACTGTGACCTTAGAAGGGCTCCTATTAGCATGTACTGGTTCCCCGTTTTTCCACTTGTCCACAAGCCTGTTTTAAAGTTAATGTAACTCTGAAATGATATAAAAAGACCACATATGCAATACTGTACATCCTGCTACCTAGAACTAGTGGTCGCAATCGTACCAGGCTCTGGTTTCTCGATCACAAGGGTCAGGAGTTGTGTTTGGTTCTTCTGCCTGCAGATCTCCTGCAGTCTGGTCACAGCTGTGGAGGGGTGCATAGGAGGGAGAATGTGTATTTTCTATATTGTAAATTATTTGGCTACTTTATATTTTATATTTGTTATTAGTATTAGTTAGTCTTGTACCTTTAGTATAGTTAGACCACATATTTAAGTTTTAAGATTCCTATATGTTTAATGTATGCACCTTCCTGCCAAAGTAAATTTCTTGTCAGTGCAAACTTTCATGGCGAATGAAACCCTTTCTGATTCTGAGAACAAGAGTCGAGGTTAAGTATTGTTCTCCTGATATTGGTTCGCCTGCCAATTAAAATATTTACAAGCGCACCTTTTTCAAAGAGCATCAGTCTGATCTCTTTGAAGTCTGCAGGGTCCAGGTGTACTTTCTGAAAAACAAACAGAACATAAACAGAGCTTGAATGTACAGCTCATCCAGACAGCACTACACAACACTCCCACAAATCTCTTCTTACCTGGAGCGTTCCAGGTTCATCGGGGTTCTCCTCCTCCACCTGCTTGGCCACCTGCATCAGCAGCATGGACTGTTCTGCTGGGCCCCGGCCCGCCAACAGCCCCTTGAAGTGCCAAGGGTATCGCAGAGTCTGAAGAGAGGTGCGGCGGGGGTTACTCACGATGAGGGTCTTGTGAGTGAGGAGGAAATGAATAGTGCGGGCGTGCGTACGCACTTACCAGGTACATCTGCCGATGTCTGTACTTCAGGACATGGTTAATGATGAGGTCACGGTTAAGTCTGCTCTTGCATGACACACACAGGTAGAACGGATCCTGGCCCTCACTGAGGCATTCTATCACGGCACAGAGACCTGGACACACACACACGTCAGTCAGTGGGTCGTAAGGATAACATTTACGGGATGAAATATGTGAATACTTTTATACTGTTTGGAATGTTCTGAATATAATAAACAATGTTTGATCTTTACCCTGCTATATTAAGCTCATGAGAACATAACCCTTGGTCAGCTGAAACATGTCCAGGTCATAATGTTGCTTGTATCATTGATAAACTATCATTAAGCTGTTTGCTTATGCCTGGCATAGCCATAAGTTAGTTCTTTGTAAGGTGCTACTTGGAAATGCCTGTGACACTCGTGTAGGTCAGAGGTCACAATACTACTGTGGTGGGCCAAAAACTGGATATATGACACCTCAGGTATAAACGAAGGGGAAACACCATGATATAGGGTTGTCTTAACATTTCTGTCTCTCAGTAGAGAACTGAGAGAACATCACATATTTACCAAACGCTTACAAGAGATAACGAAAGCTCAGACCTTGTGCAAAGAACAGAGGGCAGGGCAAACTGACATTTTGGGGTTTAGAAGATAATCACACCATGGCAGGATAACTGCCATGGACATCAGGGGCGTTCTGTGTGCTATATAAACTGACTGTATTCTATGATTAAGTAGGCTCTCAATCTCGTGTGCGGAGAGACCTAGTGTATGTTGCCTTCTGACTTGATCAATAAACGTGAGTTTGCATCTGAAAACGTGGCTTGACTCCCTGTGTCTGCCTTTCGCACCTGTTCGGCTAGAAAGCCAGCCACCACACTACCAAAGTGTATGAAGCCATGCAACTTTGAACAAGGAATAGGAGGAGCATCAAGGCCATTTCTAGAAGCCCTATCTGAAGACCTAAACAGAAGCTATTGTGGTGGAATCTTGATTATTGGGCAGGGTGGCAACCGGTAGGGGGCTCAGGATGGGTCTTGCCCCTAAGGATAAGGTCGAGGGCCTAAGAAGCAGACAGGGAACCTACGCAGTAAGAATTGCACTCAGTACCAGGATCAAACCAGAACAGGGAAGATGTCTAGAGGGGAATTGGTTTGGCAACCTAAGGATGGGAAAGAGTGTGTGTTGAGTAGTGTGGCCTGTTATGAGGGAAGAACTTAGCATAACAAGGAGGATGCTAGGATACTTAATCAGCTATAAGTTCCCTAAAGGACCAAAGTCATGTCTCAAAAGTGACAGGTCATGCTGACCTGAGCCAGAAGCAGGAGAGATGGAGGAATGGGAGAAACTGGTTGGGATGAGGTGACTGGGGGTGAATGGGAGTTGAAGATACAGACGAGGACATAGAAAGGGGGGCTATTAAGTGGAGAGGTGCTTTTCCAGCAAGAGAGAAGTTCATCAAAAACTTTATCAGCCGGATGATGCATACGCAGTTTTGGGGTGGATAGGAACAGGTTAAAGAACCTTCCAGAAGGTTCTAGACGATTGTGAAATATTGAGACACAGGGCGGGGGGATTGTTCTCATATCAGGCTATATAGGAGGATGTCCGCAGGAAGTTGATTGTCTTTTTTCTGTATCCTGTATATGCTGCATATGCCTTGCTGAATAAACCATCAAGCCACCTTGCCTTGAAAGATATCCTGTCTTCCGACTATTTTTGAGAATCCTTCTGGAAGACGTCTCTTCTACAACACTATCTAGCATGCAGTGTCCTTTTTCTGTGCTTGCGAAGGCTATGCTAATCCTCTTATATCCTCCCATATTGTGATACCATTTAATTCCCTTGATTTCCTGTATTCTTTGTCCAGTCTTCTGAGATACTCAACTTGAGTGTATCAGACACCTGCACCTTACATATATGTAATACATCCGTTGATTTTGTCTTGAACTTGTACTTGGCTATTCACTTCATTGACTTAGTACCAAATTGCTGTGAAGGTACCATCTAATAGGTCTTCAGTTGCATTAATAATAGTGCAGCCCTGCATTTCCACTTCACTGGTTTCTGAGGGAGCGTGGGTCTGCAATTTAGCATAAATTAAACTGATAACAGCTGTGGAATGGAAACTGAGACACTTTTTCTAGAAGCGCTTCCTTATCTTCTGGGAATAGAGGAGCATTAATCTCAAGGTTGTGATGTTTTTGCAACCAATGATTAAAGGCCACTGTAATCTGAACAGGCGGTAGAACTCCTCTGCATATCCCTCCCATAACACAAAAGGAGACCTTCACCTAGAATAGAAAAAACTCTCGAACCAGAGACCACAACTGGGAGTTGAAGAAAGGAAGGAAACTAAGTAGCTGCCGCTCAGATGAACTGTGAACAGTACTCACCGACCACAGCTTCAGTCCGCCTGCTCTGTACGTAGTCTCTTATGTGCTTGGCAGCCCGGAGGGGGTTTTCTGTCAAAGCAACAAAAAACATCTTGTTTTACATCCTATTTTACATCCTGTTTTGATGAACAACAGTTCCTCATTACTAACGTTATACACCAGGTGTCTGATGAAACAAAAGTTCTGTACGTCTTCAGTCACTTCTCAACAGCACTGGAACTCAGCAGGGTTGATGCAAAGTGTTTTATTGGTTCTCAGGTAACAAAGATTGCCAATAGAACGTGAGCGTGATCCCGGGATCAGACTGAAGTTTTCTCCGGACAATTTAACTTGTATAGTCTTCTCCCCATTGTATGTTAATATGGTACGATATTTGTTGGTTTCGTAGACATTAGGTAATCTTACAAAGCGGATCCCTTGTCTCAGGGGATTCAAAACAGGTACTTTCCTACATAGACACTTCTTCCAATTAGGCTCTTTCTGACCTTGAACAGCCAGCTGCATTAGGCTTCTGGGCGTAAGGCCACAAATATGTCTCATAAGTTACAGCTATGCGTCCTGGTCCTTTATGAAAGCATACACATGCTCCTCTCCCCCACTCATCCTTTAATTATTTAAACCTTATTTTTGGGTTTCATGTCTCCTACTATTGTTTAGGAATAACAATAATCAGCAAACAGCTTTGCATCTGGTTTCCTATAATATAACTTGTAATAATATGGTTTACAATAATATAGCATATACCAAAGAGTGATTACAAATATCTTTAAGTCCATAATCATTAACCATCTTCATAATTACAACAGTATGATGTTTTTTCCACATCATGTCCAATTTGTGCGTGTTTGGTTTCACCTGTGGCCCCGCATGGTCGCCTCCCATCCAGGTTGGATCCTGAGAAGGTTTCCTCCAGTTCTGCCTCACACACACCTGACAGAGTGAGAAGCAAAGATGCATTAGCACAGACAAAGATACACAAAGTATGTGTTACCGTGGCAGCATCCAAGTGTTAACTCACGAGTGTCTGTGCTAGTCAAGTCTTGCACATCAGGAGAGAACTGGACTCGGTCTGCATACAAACAGTCTAGAAGAGAACCACACCAACAAGGCCAGGTTACGTTAGGCTCAAGAAGTCTAGCCTAACCACAAGCACGTCTGTAAGATGGATTTCTGTCAGAAGGCAGGCCAAGGATGCACAACAAGGAAAAGGGTTGACTTGGTTTATTAGCACGAGCTCGGATCATGTGACCGTCCATGGCAGAGTGGTCAGCATGAGTGAAGAACATGTCTCTCAGATGGCCTTTATGTATGGCCGGACAGTACAGATATAGTAACCACAAAACATGCCCTTAATGGCACAAATTCCACGAATGATGCACATTGGAAATGGCACACAGGTGATACAGTCATAACTCAGAATGTAAAAAAAAAAAAGGGTTTGGCTACACAGGGTGGAGGAGTACGCAGAGGTTAGTAACGTTTACACGACTCAAGAGGCTACATTAAGCATATAATGTTAGCGCATGCTCTGTAGCGGGTGTTAGCCAGGGATTGCCGTTAGCAACGGTGGTAGGAGTTTACCCTGATATTCAGGGAGAGGCGTTTCTCCAGGTTGGTCTGGAACTCCTCCACAAGCGCCTTTCAGCTCCTGCTTGATGAAGACTGGAGAGAGATTCCCACCGTTTACCTTCAAAAATGTGTGATATCCACACATCCTAACCCCTTTGTTTGTGTTTGTCATGTATAAGACAGACTACTGCTTATTTGGCAGTTGACACTTTTTCTGATCCCACTCCAGCTTTCAGAGTTCTAGTTGTTTGTATGCCTGTGTTGGACATACCGCAGAGGAAATTACCACAGTGCAAAAACCGCGTCACAGGAAACGACCAACCGACTTTAGAAAAAAACAGAAACCTAAGAAGGGAACATTTGCGGTCACACTTCGTTTGGGGTAGAGGGTTGAAGTTGTAAAGACGTGAGTATGGGGACTTGTTTAGGCTTTAGAGCCTTCAGGCTTTTTTCAATCCACATAAAGTAGGGTCTTGAAGGCTCCATATTAAGGGGAAACAGGTGCTACCAGCTATAATCAATGAATAGAAGAGAACCAATATCACACCTTTGCTGTGAGGCCTCCCTCCATAAAATTAAAATATAAGATAAAATATTTGATTAAACCCTTGTCTAAGAAAGACAGTGACTGTGGTGAGTGTGGGAGTGTCTCACCTGGTGAGTGTGGGAGTGTCTCACCTGGTGAGTGTGGGGGTGTCGGTGCTCCTTGTGTCTTCTGGGGGTTCTGGGTAGTGGCAGGCTGCAGGACAGCTTCCTCCCTTTCTACCCTCTGACCGGACCAGGGTGGATCCTGGGCAGGTTCCTCTCCTTCTAACTTCTGACCGGACCGGGGTGGATCCTTAGCAGGTTCCAATGGTTCTCTCTCAGCTGTCTGGAAGCTGTGGTCACTCTCAGACTGGCTGTGGGTCATATCTCTGAGGTGTACTGTTCCCATCACATAAGCCTCCCAACCTGCCAATGGAACCACACAAATCACAAATGAAACTGGTACGATCACTCAACTTGGAAATATGTGTGTGTGTGTGTGTGTTAGTGTGGAAAATCTGAAGACACTGTGTGCTCAAATAGTCAGGATGCCGGATTAATACAAATGATTTATTCTAGACCATAAAGTACGTAACAGAGCGCTCGGTGATCGATCCACTGGAGGACACGTTACATAAATGTTGTTCAGCAGACTGATCAGGATCCTAACACATACCATGTACTCGCTGGGAATTAGATTATTGTTGCTGGCTTTCCTCCAGGTACACTCTGGGCACTTTAGTGGACCATGTCGTTTAACGACATGCTCTTCTGGTTCTACCCATTGGCTCATATTTGCTTTTCACAATGTATGCTTCATGTTTTGGCTACCGACATTGTTTTTGGGGGCCATCACGTTGTTTATCATTGACCTATGCACCTTTTGCTCTTTCTTGTAAGTCGCTTTGGATGCAAGCGTCCGCTAAATGACTAAATGTAATGTCTTGTATACACTCACAGCATCTGGTCATTCTAAACAACAGTTAATCATTATGAACGTCAGTCACATCCTCCTACACAAGGATCTCCTGGACTAGAGAAGAGACATGCATCTGTTTTCAGTCTCTTCCCATCATTGTCTCACTCCTAAAACAATACAATCATAGTTGAAACAGCACAGCCTCAGAACCTGCTGTCCCAAAGCACCTTCCCCCCAGGTGATAAGAACTCTCATGCTGCGATTCTCTCCATGTCAGGAAGTCATAAAACTCCAGGAGATGATCATCCCAAATGGTCACCAGACATTTGTGGGGTCATCACCCTCAGAAATACTTAAGACAGACAACCATTATAAACAATCCCCCAACAGTTCCTAAGACTTTACAACCTCTCCACCTTCTACAAACTTAACTTAATTATCTCCCCTTCCTGCAAACATCATACGTTGTTGTTCCAGCATGTTTCTTATCAATTAACCACATTTAAAACATTAATTTTACACGTATCCTAAAATTCTATTACAGTGTGTGTGTGTGTGTGTGTGTGTGTGTGTGTGTGTGTGTGTGTGTGTGTGTGTGTGTGTGCGTGCGTGCCCGGACTCACTCTGCTGGTGTCTTATTTCAGGGGGTAGGCGTAAAGACCTGTGGCTTGGCTCTTTATGGATGATCTGTAGCATGTCCAGAGCTGCACACACAAAAACGTCATTATATACTGTTGTGGATGAAGTTTGCTCTTCAGAAGGAAAAAAACTCAAAGATAGAGTCGGGGACGGAATATCTTTCAAAGTCAAGTTGGCTTGATGGCAACAGTAGTACATGTAAGATACTGTAGTGGGAAATTGATTATGGGACAGCGAGGCAAACCAGGGAGGGTTACACCAGGTCAGACGTTGGGGCCTAAAATGGCTGACTACTATCTGCGCAGTTAATAAACTATGCGCAGTTAATAAACTCCACTCTCAACTGGGTTTAACCAGAAACAAAGTGAAGTATGATGGGAGAAGAGGTTTGGCAAACTAAGTATGAGAAAGGAAATTGTATCCTTAGAAAAATAGGCCGTTGTTGCTCAACAGTGTATGGTAGACTCGTTCAACTGAAGAGGCCCTGTCAGAAAGGAAGGAGTGAGACAGGTTGCAGCGGGTGGGAGCAAATCATCTATGAACTTAGTCTTAAGGGACTACAGTCATGCATCCGAAGTGGTAGGTTCGGCCAGAACCGAGAGAGATGGAGGATGTAGGAACGGTTTAAGCATGTTGGGGTGAACTGGGGTTGAGATGAAGAGGGGACATGGGAAGTGAAGTAGAGGGGGCTTTTCCAGTAAGAGAGAAGTTGATCAACATTATAAGAGCCAGAGGATGCACATGCAGTTGTGGGGTGGTTAGGAACTGGTTAAAGCACCTTCTAGAAGGTTATGTCATTATATCAGGCAGGGAGGGGAATTGTGCCTCACATCTGTCTATATAATGAGATGTCCAAGGAAATGTGGTTGTCTTTTCCTGTATGTGTTTGTGAATGCACATCTGCCTTGCCGAAATAAACCATCGAGCTGCCTTGAGCTGTTGAAAGATATTTTGCCTTCGATTACTTTTTTCTACTACCTTCTATGGACGTCTGTTTTCTACAATAACAACAATACAAAAAGCAATCACATTTCTCCGGACATCCCATTATATAGACAGATATGAGGAACAATCCCCCAGCCCTGCCAGATACTATTCCACAACCTTCTAGAAGTTTTAGAAGGTTTTTTCCCCACAGTTTGACCAAGGCCAACCTGTCCTTAACAACCCCAATCATGCGGCTCGTAAAGCGTTGATGAACTCCTCTAAATGTTCTACTTTCTCCTCAAACCTCAGTTCACGCCAATCTCAATCTTAACACACGCCACCACTTAACCAGCCCTCCGTCTACCATTTCTCCCTCTCTGACTGGGTCAGCCTGGCCTGAACTTTTTAAGGTACGATTCCAGGAACAAGGGGGTATTCTTAGCTCTTATGTCCTCATTTCTGAACGATCCCAGCTGCTTCACCCCTGGAACCCCACTAGTTCACTGTTCAGAAGCCTTGTTGACTGTCTAGCAAGCTTTTGTTATATAATTCTTACCCATAACAACCTCACTATTTGAGATACACACACACACACGCTAATCTCATGACTGCCAAGCAGGGTTCCCCCCAGCCCTTAACGCGCATTCCGGTTCTCACAGTGTAGCTAATACAACTTAGGCCTCGATTCTCCTTCTTCGGCCTATGACCTCTTCTGAAAGCATTCAGACGCCTGTCACCCTGCCCAATAATCAAGAAACCACAACAATACCACCAAGCATCCTAACAAAACACAAGGGGAAATGATCCCATTGGGGCGGGTGGGCTTCACGTACCTTGATGGAACGGTGCAGACTTCACACGCTCATACCACACGTTGTCCAGTCGAATCACCTACTCATCACAACACAAACCATCGCAAAACACAACACAGAGTTAGTGCAGCTCAATGCGTCTGGATTTATTTCTCAATAGATCCATGGCTCCACATTCCAGAACCTGCTTGTGTTTGTGGTTAGTTTTGAAGACCAATAATCATCTTGCTTAATGGTCTTCTTGCTTATACACGACTCTGCCGTGTTCCAGAGCTGTGTTTTTGAACTTTGAAGATTGAGACCTAGATACAAATAAAATACACAATATTACCTGGGCATCTAGATCTAGACTGGCCTCCAGAGGGGTGAGTTGCCAGGCGATAAATCTGATGATGTCAGGCAAAAGAGGCAACTGACATGCCTTCTCCACCCAAGCCAGGAAATCCGGATGCTGCATCCTCTGTACGTACACACACACACACACACGCGCAGCAGCTTTTATTGGGAGGCCCAAATGGGAACGTACAAAAGGTACTTCCGTCCAGTGTTTCCCCTACCATTATATAACGGGGGTGCTCCGCCCCCCCAACGGCACCCCCCACAAAGTTAATTTTGTTCAATTTTAATTAAAAAAAATGTATATAGCACCAGATCCCAAAATAAGTCATTTAAGGTTACCTTACCTATAAAACAGGTATATAGCTTGCTCTTTTATTAAACAAACTAAATGGCCTTATGTTATTTATCTTATTTACACGACGGCATGTCATTTGTGTACCGTCCCCCCCGCCCAAAACCTGTAAACCTGTAAACACTGCCATGGTCACATGATCTCACTCACGATGTAGCAGTACTGGTGTCCCACGGTGACGATGTGTTCACAGATGTGTCTGCTGGAGAGCGTCACAGCACAGCTGACACACATGAAGAACGTGTCCTGTGATATGCCTCTACATTCCATCACAGAGTCCAGCCCTGAAAACACACATGCACAACTCCACTAAAACACTACTACAAAAAAAACTTTTAAAAAAAAAACTGACAAATGACAAATCCACACACTGACCTATAATTGGTTCTTTGTCGTGCAGGGCTTTCACTACCAGGTACTTAGACAGGTTGCTGGGACCAACAACTCTTTTACCTGTGAGTGACACACACATCAGCCAATCGCAAATCAGTACACCAGAGGGTGGACTCAGTCAGCCAATTCCAAATAAAGGCACTCACCTATGGCTGTGTTTGGGAGCAGGTGCACAGAAGGAACTCTGCGCAAGTGTGCTGTGCTGTCCTGGAGGTGTGCGTACAAAGAGGCAGGCGTCAGTGTGCGTGGCCGATCGTGGCCTTGTCCCAGAGGACGGGGAAGTTCGGTACATTCGGAGGAGGCACATTCAGGAAGCACCGGTTCCTCTGAACGCTCCCACCATTCTGGGCTTAGAGGGGTTTCCAACGGTTGCCATGGCGTTTGCGTGGCTGCGCTTGTGTCACCATGTCCCAGGCCAGCTGCTACAGAATCTGGACACGGCTGCAGCGTGGACAGGGTGGGAGTGATGCAGGAAGGGAGGAGGGCGGAGGCCAGTGGAAGGACAGAGGGCAGTGTATTTGATGTAGACAGGGAAACAGATGATGAAGTAGCAGGGGCAACTACTCTCACAGTGGGGGAGACAGGGAGGGGGGAGGTGAGGGGAGGACAAGGAAGAGGTTGAGGTTCCTGGTCTGTTACCAAAATCTTTGAGAAAGAGAGACAGACTGAAAGAGAGAGAGAGAGAGAGAGAGAGAGAGAGAGAGAGAAAGGGAAGTTAGCGGTGGGATACGAACAGGACGATCTTCACTGAAACCGTTGAGTACTACACCTCAGCTCACCTGGGATTTGAACCAGCAGCCTTCTGTTCTCATCCTCTCTCTCTGAGTCACACACACCAGCGGGAGAGGACACCGCAGGGATTGGTCCCTGATCACTGTGTGCTCTGTCTGGATTGGTCGAAAGAGCCGTCCGTCTCAGGTCCGGTGTTTTCATAGGCTGCTCACGGCTCCTGGTGATGGCTTTCAGTGTCCTCAGGGCTGAGAGAAACAACCCTATGATATCCTAACTATTTATAAACCGCTACCGAACTGTGGTGGAATTCTGGTTAACTCTGACGACAATATGGCCAGCCAGGCTTACCTTCCTGCTCCGGAGCAGACACCAGCCGTTTGAACTCATCACCATTGACCCGCACTTTCTAATTGGGAGAAAGAGAGAGGCACAAAGTGAGGACCACCAGGTTGTTGGACACTCATATCTGTTTGTAATGGATCAAAGAGCCAGAAGAATGTGGGTTGAGCAATTAAGAGAGAAAAACCGCCGTCCGTGACCTTCATGGTTTAAATCTTATCCAATCAAGGGACAGGGAGTTCCAAGTGGGAGCAGGAAAAGATAAATCTTCCTCCACGACCAACTCCTTATTACTGATAAGACGTGAGACCTTGAAAATTCTGCAGATTGTGCCCCAGTGAACACGGCCCACAATGCACTCTGTGTTAAAAGTGACTCTACTACTGTCTACTGTGTATTCACCTGCATAACCAGGCCTGCATCTCTGTCAGCCTTTGCCAAGTAAGAGGCCATCTTGTTCAGCTTCTTCTCCAACTTGGTTGGGTGTGCAGTCCAGCCAGGATACCGCCACCTCTAAACACACACACACACACAATTTAAGAACCCATAAAGTTACTCTGTTGCTTTACAATCCATCAATCTTCATATTACAGTGTAATAGAAGTATTATTAATAGATATGATTAAGAGGATAAAAGGTGCCACATTGCTGCTAACATGTATTACAACTTTACTATTGTCTCTGTGTAAATTTACTCGGCCCATCTGCCGTTAGGTTGCTGTTGAGTAAGATATGGCTTGACTGTTGGAAACCTATTGTGGGCCTATAGTGTTACCCCGAAATAAGGGGAGCCAAACATAACTTGTTTAGTGTTTTTCAACAGCCAAGAACATCAAGTGATTTTCAGAAATGTCTGGAGATACTTAGTTTGTGCACCTGCACTCAGTCCATTGGTATGTCTGAACCTATAAGAGAGCAAGTCACTGAGCTGTGCCCCAGACTCAGTGTAGGAGTTAGGGAGTCTCTCTGCTGGCAAACATAATATAACATATTAAATACATATTTTGATATTGTAACCTCTTTTATATCCTGGTTACACATGTGGGAATTCAATAGGTGGAGAAAAACATCCACATCAAGCCCTCCTGTTGAGAACACAACTAGAGCCCGACCGATAAAGGATTTTTAAGGCCGATACCGATACAAATATTTGGTGATTTAAAAATCTGATATTCCGATATAAAAAAATATTTTAACAGTAGTTATTTGTAGTTTACATTTAGTTACTTTTAGCAGAAGTTCTTATCCTGAGCGACTAAGTACAGGGACATTCCCCGAGGCAAGTAGGGTTAAGTGCCTTCCCAAAGACACAACGTCATTTGACATGGCCGGGAATCGAACCAGCAACCTTCTGATTAATAGCCCGATTCCCTAACTGCTCAGTCATCTGACTCCTGTTATTATTTCCTCACTAAAATAATATGTTAATGCAGTTTCTGATAAATAAAATGTATAAAAATACAAACTTAAGATATGAAACTTTAAGTCCTTTGAACAAAAACAAATTTATCGGCCATTATAAATGCCGATACCGATAGTTTGGAAATTGCCCAATATCGGCTGATAATATCGGCCAGCCGATATATCGGTCGGGCTCTAAACACAACCACTGATGGTAGCCAAGCACACACACATACCAGATAGGTGTATTGGTGACTGAAGTTAGTCATGTGACTGGTGCTGTCGTTCATCCTAACAGAGCACAGCTGACAGAAGAAGCACGTCTTCTTCCTGTACGAGACTGCAACCACGAAGTCAATTCCTGGAGAACACAACCACAAAAAAAGTATGTGAAAACGCAATCGCAGAAGAGACAGTGGCCATGGTTTCATGGTTTCAAAACAGGCCCTACTTACCAACAACATGTGAAGTCCTGCGTGGACTTTTCTCAGAATTCAACAGCTGTGTTGATTTCCTGGAGCCAGAGGAGTGCGTCTCAGGGGCTTTCCGGGGACGGCTGCGTTTGCCCCGAGTCTTTAACCGCGCCGACGTGGAGACAGCTACAGCGGCAGAGAACATGGGTTGGGTTTCAGGCTTTACATTATCCGGGGGGTCTGCAGCTGAATGATCAGAGGTGGCCGTGGTGACTGCAGGGTCTGGGTTAGCTGCAACCACCCGGTCTGGGTTAGCTGCAACCATCGGGTCTGGGTTAGCTGCAACCACCGGGTCTGGGTTAGCTGCAACCACCGGGTCTGGGTTAGCTGCAACCAGCGGGTCTGGGTTAGCTGCAACCAGCGGGTCTGGGTTAGCTGCAACCACCGGGTCTGGGTTAGCTGCAACCAGCGGGTCTGGGTTGGCTGCTGTGTCTGGCGAGTCTGTAGTTGAAGTATCTGCGATGTGCGACGACTCTGTGACGCTGCAGTGTGGCTGTGACGACTCTGCGGCGCTGCAGCGTGGCTGTGACGACTCTGCGGCGCTGCAGCGTGGCTGTGACGACTCTGCGGCGCTGCAGCGTGGCTGTGACGACTCTGCGGCGCTGCAGCGTGGCTGTGACGACTCTGCGACGCTGCAGCGTGGCTGTGACGACTCTGCGACGCTGCAGCGTGGCTGTGACGACTCTGCGGCGCTGCGGCGTGGCTGTGACGACTCTGTGGCGCTGCAGCGTGGCTGTGGCTCCAAGTCACCACAAGCCCCAGCCCGCCTCTCCATCACCTTGTTAAAAACGCAGAACAACAATTACACATAAGAATCTGATTTATTGGCCAAGTATGTTGACACTGTGGTGGGGTACACGGGTACAAATTGATTGGTCGTGTTCAATGATCGTGTTCAATGATCCCCTATTGATTCATCCTACATGTGTTAGGAGGCCTCTTTGGGACTATTGATGAAACAAAAGTTCTGTACGTCTTCAGTCACTTCTCAAGATGTAAAAACAGCACTGGAACTCAGCAGGGTTGATGCAAAGTGTTTTATTGGTTCTCAGGTAACAAAGATTGCCAATAGAACGTGAGCGTGATCCCGGGATCAGACTGAAGTTTTCTCCGGACAATTTAACTTATATAGTCTTCTCCCCATTGTATGTTAATATGGTACGATATTTGTTGGTTTCGTAGACATTAGGTAATCTTACAAAGCGGATCCCTTGTCTCAGGGGATTCAAAACAGGTACTTTCCTACATAGACACTTCTTCCAATTAGGCTCTTTCTGACCTTGAACAGCCAGCTGCATTAGGCTTCTGGGCGTAAGGCCACAAATATGTCTCATAAGTTACAGCTATGCGTCCTGGTCCTTTATGAAAGCATACACATGCTCCTCTCCCCCACTCATCCTTTAATTATTTAAACCTTATTTTTGGGCTTCATGTCTCCTACTATTGTTTAGGAATAACAATAATCAGCAAACAGCTTTGCATCTGGTTTCCTATAATATAACTTGTAATAATATGGTTTCCAATAATATAGCATATACCAAAGAGTGATTACAAATATCTTTAAGTCCATAATCATTAACCATCTTCATAATTACAACAGTATGATGTTTTTTCCACATCACTATGCATGAGTCAACCTTGGTTCTCTCTTTTGCTCTCACAGAGGGAAGGGAGCAAAAATACACCCCATAACATTTATTTGAAGAGTCAAAGTCTAGGTAGGGTGAGGTGAGCAAATCTAGCCCTAAAAATATCTTGTTTATCAGAGTGGAGAGGATGGGCGGATAAGCAAGCTTGCTATTGTTGAATGTTGTTGTTGAATGTGTTGAATTGATTGATCCATTTGATTAATCCCATAGTTCATAATTCTACATGTGTAAAACGGTCTCCTTTAAAACAAACAGTAAAAAGAGAGGTCTAGTTGTAGCATAACAAAACAAGTGAGACGATAAAGTAACACTAGAAAATATTCTTCCCCTGGAATAGATCAGTGAGCCCGTTCTCATGTTCTCTTGTAAAAGAGTGGAGGAAGGCACACACACACACACTCTTAAAGAACTCAGAGTTGCACTGAACAAGGGTCAGAGAAGGGCAGCGGGGGTCATTTTTAACTTGATTCTAAGAAACACAGGGAAGGGAGGGAACTGTTTTGGTAAACATGATCCCCACTGAAAGGATATTGCTCCTGCTTGCTTTGCCTCAATTGTACCTTGCTTCCAGCTTAAATAAAAACAGTCACATTTGATTCAAAAGAGCGCTTGCTTGTTTCCTTAAGACCTTCTGAAATTAGAAACGCCAAATGTGAAACTTCAATAAAAGACCTTTGTAAAAAGTATTTGCAGGTCTCTTGGTCTTTTAACTCAGCTTTTACACGACACACTAGACACTGACGACGAGCTGGCAGGGCATCCTGCGTGCGGGACATTGTGATGAGGTAGTTATTAATGACGCATCACCTTGACTGTTCCACAGCCCTCTCGTCGTTCCAGCTCCGCAGCTGTCTTTCTCAGTTCCCCATGGACAGACTTAGTCAACACCTGATCCTTTGGCCGATCAAGAGCTAGCTCCGGGTGCATCTGTTTCTATTTCAACAGGATAATACAAACATGATTAACTGTGGTGTGTGTGTGTGTGTGTGTGTGTGTGTGTGTGTGTGTGTGTGTAAAACTTACTAAGTAATTGTAGCGGTGATGAGGGGATACTATGTGCTCGGTGCAAGCTGAAATCGGCATCCTGGTAGAACAGCAGCTACACAGGAAATAAGCCCTTGTTGTGTTTGCCAAACGAAACTCAGTCAGCATACTCAACCCTGAGAGACACAGAAAGGAAAGCGCAGAGAGAAAAAGCGAGAAGAGAAAGTTAAGAGATACACACAGGTGTTTGGATGAGGGCAACAAAGACCCCTTTCCCTCCGATGAAAAGTATAACCTATGAATGAAGGGCGAGAGACAACCGACCTATGACAGGCTCTCTGTCGGGTCTTTCGATGAACTTCCACAAAGCCTCAGAGATCCTGGTGGTGTCTGGAAAGTGTAAAAAAAGGTTACACACGTATACAAACTGATGCCTAAATTTTTTTTGTCATCATGCACGTGTGAGTGCGTGCGTCCAACCTTCATTACTCGTGGTGATTCTAGAAGACTGCACTGCAGGTTGTGTCTTCACCTTCACAAGCAGACAGAAATTGAATGAGTTGGCATGTATTTCAGCATGTCATATTCTTTTTTGTTTTTTTGAAGAGGTGTTCATCATTATCTACCTGCAGTCTCCCCCACCCCTCCTTGTGCTCCAGCTCTGTGGCCAGTTTACACAGACTTCTAATTCGACTTGTGGGTTCCACGTTCTCCGGCCAATCGTGGATCAGCTGCGGATGCTCCCCTTTCTAAAACACGCAGAACGTGTCAACATGGAAACCTGTCCAATGTCCTTTAGAATACAACTTCAATATCAGCATCCACACTCACTATGTAGTTGTAGCGATGGTGGGCAGAGATGAGGTGGGAAATATACGAATCCGTGGTGAACTTCTTAGAACAGCTATCACAATAGAAGTGGTTCTGACTCGGTTGGTCTGGTGACCGAGTCTCTGTAACCGTTTTCAGACCTGAGAGACAAAAGAGTCAAAGTGTGAGAAAGTAGTGTTGTGGGAAAAAACATCACACTGTTGTAATTATGAAGATGGCTAATGATTATGGATTTATAGGATTGAAAATGAAACTCTTAATCACCTCTTTTTAGTATATGCTATATTACTGGAAATCATATGCAAAGCTGTTGACTGATTATTATTACCACTAAAACGTAGAAGATATTAAGCCCCAAGTGTGAAGATATGGATAATTAGGGTCTGAGTGCGGGAGAAGATTATGTGTGTATGCTTTTTCCATAGAAAACAGGAAGGCCCAGCTCTAACTAATGAGGCATATTTATGGCCCTATGCCCAGAAACCTGGTGTAGCTGGCTGGTCAGGGTCAGAGCAGGCCTAAAATTGGGAGAATTGTCAATGTAAAAAAAGTACCTGTAATTGGAATCCTCTAGGACAAGGGACCAACTGGGTGAGAATGCATAATGCATCTGTGACCATCAAGTATTGTACCAATGTCGGAACATCATAAAAAATAGGGAGAAAATATAATAATAGTAAAATGTCCGGAGAGAATATTTAGTCTGATCCCAGGATCTTGCTCACGTTCTATTGGGAATCTCTGTCACTCTGAATTCTAATAAAACACTTTGCATCAAACTCTGCTGAGTTCCAGTGCCTTTCTTAAACTTTGAGAATTGGTTGAAGACGTAGAACATTTTTCACTACAGTAGCACAAAGAACAGCGTTGTAGGTCAAACACAGGTTCCATGGGGAATATACAGCAGAAAGCATGCACACATCCACACCACAAATATGCTGACCAATGACAGGCTGTCTCCTATCACTGTTGTTGAGGTAGCTCCACAGGCCTACGGATGTCTGCGTGGGGTCCTCTTCCTCGCCCTTGTTCCGACTATACAGTGCCAGAGCCTCCTGTACACTTTCTATGACTGGAAAAACATCAACATTTACATTGTCATTTAGCAGACGCTCTTATCCTGAGCGACTTACAGTAAGTACAGGGACATTCCCCCGAGGCAAGTAGGGTGAAGTGCCTTGCCCAAGGACACAACATAATTTGGCATGGCCGGGAATCGAACTGGCAACCTTCAGATTACTAGTCCGATTCCCTAACCGCTCAGCCACCTGACTCCAACACAGTAGGCCTTTCACAGAGGTATGATGAAAGCAACATAGATGCAGAATTCCATTCAGTAAGGAAGCTTGGATGTAAGGCTGATGATTAGGAATGACCAGATTGACTGTCTATTCGATGGCTTGTTTAAAAGGTGTACAAGTAAAAACTCAAGGACAAAAAACACTGCAGTTCTTTAAATAAGGAGGACATAAATTGAGTGTGTAATGTAGACAGGTTAGACCTACCCTGCTTGTAGTCCATCCGGGTGTGGTCATCTAAGAAGTCCTCCAATTCCACTACCTGAAGACAATCATGTATTTCAATATAGGTGGAATGGTTTAGACAAGCCCAGCCCTTCCCGGCTGATACAGAAAAACAAGGGAGTCCATTTTTTGGGTAGCAACACACCACCCACCAGGTAAGAGATGCAGGAATGTTATGACACCATTGGATCAACTATTACAGTAACAACAGTATCTGGTAAAGAGTCAGATAATGGCAAATGTGGGGTCTATAGCCGACCTGAGCAACTCCACTTCCTATTTCGCTCTCCAGCTGTTGAGCAGCAAATCGGAGCCTTTGGACCACGTTCTCGTCTTCGACAACATATCTGTTTTGGGATTGCTGTTATAGGGAAGATAGACAGGAGCAAAAGTGACAAACTCAGACAAATGCAAGTTGCATACTTGACATTCACCAGATTTGTCTTTCTGTTACTAAAATTAAACACGCTGGAATATATATATATATATATATTAAACACACATACCCTTATTGGTGGTGTACTCACCAGGTAGGCTTGCCGGTGGTAGGCTGCGGTTAAATGGGTGATGATTTCTGGCAGACTGACTGTCTGCTGGCATGCCTCACACACATAGAAAGGGGCTTGGCCTTCAGCGTGGCACTCAATCACTTGGCTCAAACCTGGGATGAGAAGGGCTGTTAAGTGATGGTGGTACATTTTCACTCATCAGTAGGTTTTGGGTAAAGAGTAGAGTATCTTTCAAAATCAAGGCAGCTTGATGGTTTATTCAGCAAAGCAGCAGTGGTCACAGGAATACAACAACAAAAAACCTAGAGACTTCTAAGATCCAGCACATTTATAGTCAATGTGAGCAAATTCCCCCTCCCTCCTTGAAATTATTTCCCAATACTATCCACAATTTACCCCCAGCCAGTTCCACTATTTCATGACTCCTCCTCTTGTGTAAAAGTTTCCCCATCTATACAATGTCAGCTTGACCTGCTCTCACGATTCCCTTCGGCCTTTGCTGATATTGGTCCCCTGTGGATATGCTGGAAGAACAGGTCAACATTGGCCTCTGTTCTGAGCTTTTCTCCTTCTACAACTTTGGCAAAACTTTAAAAAGTTTTTAAAGTTAAAACTCAAACTAAATAAAATGCCATGTTACTTGCACTGGCTAGCTTTAAAATACTGAGGATAGCCTACCGAAGTTGAGTTAGCCAATGTCGTTAGCGATGCTAGCTAACGTTAGTTTGCTACTAGCCGTATATAACATTTCACTGGGTCTTGCAGCTGTTTGATTTACTGAAATTATGAAATGTTATGTTCTACTAGCCATTTGACTACTTTAGCAAGTCACAGTATTTCCAAGCCCTTATAGAGTAACTGAGACGACACAGTAAATAATTCCTCTTTCAAGTAATAAGCCCCCGTTCAAGTGTTGAGCATTAAATTAGCTGCACGGTCTGTAGAAATCTTTGGGACGAAGCTGCAATACAGTACAGAAAGTGTTTCATTCTGCAGAAATTGAGTAAATGTTTTATGTAATGTGAAGGAATGATATCTATACTGCTAATACAATGCTACTAACGTGACAACAATCAATACCTCAAGTATATAAAATGTGTAATTCTTAATACTAAACATATATCCAAATGTGATCAATTGCTTTAATTAAGAACAGATGAACTTATGCAACAGGATGCTTCTAAAGTCTGTGAAAAGTGACCCATGTTATGTTGAATGTAACTTGGTGTGAGGAGGAATGCAGAAGGTCAACACGCTGACTAGGGAGGCTAAAGCCCAATTTATACTTAGGTCGCAGACACTTTTGAAAAGGTCGCCGACAGAAATGACGTCTCGGTCGACACTTTTAACCGTCGCTTAGAAGTGTCGCCTACCAGGAGAAATTTCTACTGGCGCGGATGTCGTCACATAGTGAAAAATTAAAATTGTCAGTTTCTCCGATTGATCACCTAGGCTACAAAGCGTTAACAATGTAACCATAGCTATGAATGTAACGGTAAAATGATTCTGTTTACGTCACGCGAACCTTGAGCACAGGCGACTGTTTTCCGAAGTATAAATGCAGCAGCCTGAGCGACACTTTTTTTTCGTCGGCGACCATTTCAAAAGTATAAATTAAGCTTAAAGGTGGTGGGTGGTGCCCAGGGACTGGTGTGAGCACAATGGGGCCTCTCTGCTCATGAAAGTAAGTGTCAACATCAGGAGATAAGGAGATGCATTGGGCCGTGGAGGAAGTAACTCTTTGCTCATGGATGTTATCAGACCATCTGGTCTGTCACACCTTTGGATATACAGCCCACCCTCGGATGCCCTTTTCATTTCGTGAGGTCAAGAGGTCATGCAGCGAGGCCCAACTGAGAGCGAATATAGACATGGGGAACGCACACAGGCCAGACTCTTAGGAGACAGTAAGGGAGCAAAACATGCACAAATAGGGACTTACATGAGTAACGACTTGTTCACCTGTTTGTACGTTCTACTGTATCAGTGTACTGACCTCTGAGACCCTTTAAGGAAACTATTCTGTGCATTCTATTTTTGAACATGTCCAGCTACTGTATTTAAGCACGTCGTGAGAGCATTTTGTCATGAACTGATGGTGTGATCTGAGCAGCTCGTGCTAAATAAACCAAGTCAACTCCTTTCCATTGTCGTGCCTCCTTCCGGCCTCCTTTCTGGCAGAGAATCTATCCTAACAGATGGTCCTCCCCCCCCCTTGGAGACCCTGCCCCACCTTCCCCTTACATCATCAGACCTTTGGGTCTTGTCTGTCCCTCTTCACATCATCAGGCCCTTGGACTGCCCACCCTGAGCTACCACGAACGCCCTGGACACCTCAGGGTTTCCCGCAGCACTTTTCAGTTAAGGCGGCCACCTAAGCAACACACGCCTGCCGCCTTAACTACGTTGTACCAAAAAATTCGTAATAATAATAATAGCGATATCCGCCGTTGTCCTGTTTTCTCCCTTCAATTCCAAACCGTGACTAACGCCAGTCTCTCTTCTCTGCAGCAAACCCCACCCTACCACCTTAACTAACACATTTTCTGCGGGAAACCCTGCGCCTAATAGCATGACCACATCCCCTCCCCATTGTCTTCTGACCAATCACCTGACAAACACCTCCCTCTCATAAGGGGTACAAGACCTGTGTCCCCGGGACAGGTAGACAGAATTTGGAACTCTCTTTGACTTCTGTCAAGACTACTTTCTCACAAAGGCCTTTGTTTGATCTATTCTGTGACTCTTCGCTCTGTGAACGTTACACTGGTATCATCGACTGGTTTTACTGATCTAGACTGAGACACCTTGGTGTGCTGTATTCATTGTTTGATTGCATCATTTCTTATCAATAAACTACAAAGAACTTGGTCTGGCATTTAACCTTGTATTCTTCTCCACCTAGATTAGACACACTTTACAGTAACAAATAACATTTTTAATAACACTTCAATTGTTACCTATATTATTTGTATAATATTACAGCTCATCTTCGTTGGTCAAAAGCACAATCTTTACCCGGACAAGTGACTTTGGACAAGTGAAACGTAAATGTACGATTTTTGCCACAACAGTAACTAGCTAACTCGCAATGTTGGGGAGGGGGGGTTCCAACATTTGTGAAAGGACAGCTCCCTTGTATTATAAATGCTGCCTCTTGTATTGTGATGTTTAAACTACATGGTTTGAGATTGACGGCTGCAAATTCCCTCATGTTGAAGGTGACATGCTCGACTTCAACATCATAGCAATCATCATTTCAGAGCTAATGTGCTGGGAGTCAGTCAGGGTCAGCTGACGACCCCCAGCTATGAAACCCTATTCACAGTTCCGAACTATCAATGCAACCTCTTCAGAAGGCTAATAAAACTTGATATATTGCATCCAGCCGTACTGACCAATCACAGGTTCTCGTTGGGGAGTCTTCAGGTAATTCCAAAGCTGATGGGTTGGAGAGACAGATGGGGGAGTGACTGAAGGAGGGTCAGCTCCAACTACGCCACATGCTTTAGAACGAGAAAACAAGAGCACAAACGCACATTAAAACAAATGATGGCATGCAGACAAAACCCACACTCAGGAATACCCACCTCTCCCAGTCGTTTCAGAAGGAGCCATCATCTTTTTCTTTTTACCACTTCCTCCCCCGGTCTCACTCTCTGTCTTGCTCTCACAAAGCTTGCCCGTTTCTTCTTCATCATCATCAAGTATTACAACACATTCCACGAGGGGCCTTTTCTTTGCATTGTTCACATTTTTGTTCTCTGGCTGCCTCTCCGTTTCCTTGCGGGTCGTATTTTTCTTGGCGGCACTGGAGCTCTTCGCTGTCGTTTCCACAGTGTCTTCCTCGGGCTCTCTCTCCCTCGACTGGTCTCTGTCGTTCCTCGTTCCCTTATAGGGCCCCTCCACAGCTTCAGCATCAGACTCCTTTCCAGTGTCCTTCACAGTGTGACTCTCTGTCCCTCTTTCGGTATCTCTGCAGTCCATGCCATTCTGGTCGGGCGTCTCATTGGCAGGGTCTTTTTGAGTCGTTTGCACAGCCCCCTGGGTGGTTGTGTCAGTTTCTTTGATGGTCTCTTGTATGGCACCTGTCGTCTTGTCTTTTTCTTCTGCAGGGGGGATTGGTGAGTCACGCAAAACCAGATCTGAAGGAACTGAGACAAACATTTGTAAAACATCTTTCAAAATTGTCATATATATATATATATATACACACACACACACACATTACATACACACACACACACACACACACACAGCTATTCCTAGCAAATGAAAAAATCCATGAAAGATTATCTCCCTCAAAACAGCATTCAGTTGGCTTTGTCAACTGTTTTTTACAAATTCCCCCAATCCCCCCCCCCCCCCCCAAGAAAAAACGTCATCTTACCCAGCTTGCTACCCTCTTGCAACCCAGGTTTCAGTTTTCTCCCATTCGACATTCGATTCAGGATTTCCAAGGCTGCAACATAGTCCAAAGAGTTCACAAAATTGACCCTGACAACTTACAATCATTTGTGTTTCATACCATGCACACAAGACAAGTGCAGACACACACACACACACAAACTGACCCTTTTTATACTCGGCTGAGTTGTGCACTGTATATTTCATAAGATTCTGGAGAAAGAAAACACTGTTAAGAAATATGGTCAGGGCAGGTGGAAATACAGGCTACACCTAATAGTTAACATTCTTCCCATGAAAGCGGTGGACTATTAATAACAGTTCTGCAGTGCTTGATACGGAACAATAATTGGGGTGTAAGGCAATTTATATGTTACATTGTACAGTATCTGATATGCAGATTTTCTATGTACATGAAGCTTGAGTCTCCGTGAGGTCAAGAGGTCAAACTGAGAGGCCCAACTTAGAGTGTATAGACATGGGGAACGCACACGGCCCAGACTCTTAGGAGACAGTAAGGGAGCAAAACATGCACAAATAGGGACTTACATGAGTAACGACTTGTTCACCTGTCTTGTACGTTCTACTGTATCAGTGTACTGACCTCTGAGACCCTTTAAGGAAACTATTCTGTGCATTCTATGTTTGAACATGTCCATCTAATGTACGTCGTGAGAGACAGAGTCTTCACTCATGCCAAGTCAACTCTTTACATTGTCGTGCCTTCTTCCGGCCTGCCTTCAGACAGAAAATTTGTCTAACAGTATCATTTAGAAATGTTGTCCATTTTATATTTAAGTGTTTTATATTTATGTTTATCGTATGCACCTTCCTGCCACAGTAAATTCCTTGTTTGTGCAAATGTACTTGTCGAATAAAGCTGATTCTGATGCACTGCAAGTCTATAAGTGTTACCTGTACACCTCCAGTGGGATGAATTTTGTGAGCCTGTTTTGCGAGGTCAAGCAGAACATCATGCCTCTTCTTTGTACCAGACTCCATATCCTTTAGTGTGCCTGGGTGAGCACACTCCTACACATGAACACACATCAGTAAGACACTCCCCTGACAACCCCCTGGTGAAGGAATGTTTCTACGTTATCAACATTTGTATGCTTACAAGAAAAGCAGTAACGTGGTCATAGCTGAAAACATGGCTGCAACCATCAAGAACACACTTCCTCTCGCAGAGGAGGCACAGGTATCCGGGTGCCGAATGCGCCAACCATGTTCCGTTTAAATGATACTGAACCAAAAACTGTCGACCTGAGGCAAGGAAATAAGAGAGGAAGGTGAAAGAAGGTGAAAAAGTTTAATTTAAATGGATTTAATTTTGGAACAAGCATAGATCCAACATCAACTTTAATTAAACCTCTTCAGAAACTATTGTGTCAACCTTTTTAAGTATATATTTTTCCTTTTTCAACTTACCCAGCAGGGGATACTTGCTTTTCCATAGATGGTGCCCCCGGAACAGTGGGTCACCTACAGGAGACAAGCACATGCCAACATACACACAAATGTAAACACTCACAGTGCTTTTACATGACATTAACATTTAATTCATTAAACAGGTGCCTTTATCCAAAGTGACATACAAATACTGCATTTTCTTTTGAAGGGTACCAGAGAGAGAGGGTACAAAAAAAATGTGTGCCAACCTTGAAGGTATTTCGCAAACTTCCTGAGGTCGTCCTTGACTGGAGAGCAGTCACGTAGAGAGGAAACGAGACAACAGTGAGAACAAAATACAGGAGTAGAAGCAACAGATTGTAACCTTATGCAGGGTTTCCCGCAGAACATTTGTTAGTTAAGGTGATAGGGTGGGGTACACTAATGCGAGAGACTGGCGTTGGTCAACAGGACAATGGCGGACATCGCAAAAAAAAAATATATATATATATATATATATATATTTATTTATTTAATTATTTTTGGAAAAAGTAGTTAAGGCGGCAGGTGTGTGTTTCTTAGGCGGCCACCTTAACTGAAAAGTGCTTCGGGAAACACTTATGCCAGGTTGTGATCAGTCCTACCATTAGAAAAGGAGCACGTTTGTATGATGGAAAAAAGGCTGGCTGGAAGGTCGAAGATCTGTGAGGTAGAGAGAAACAGTGTTAAAAGATCCAAGGGATACAAAATAGCACCTCCCATATTTTTGTTAGTTTATTACCTTGATCATCATCAGTTTCTGTGCACGTGCTTGTTCCTCCATATAGGCTAGCGGTTTCAGGGAGGATGCAGGCATAGTTTCATCCCAGCCAAATGGCAGTCGGTCTGGGCACTGTAATTTCTGTCACACACACACGACTAATTATCACACAGAACCCTGCAATAGTATGACAACCATCTCAACATGCTACAACAGCAAAAGTCTGAATGGAAGCAGAGCAGTCCCTTAAAAATGGTCTTGTCAGTTGGGCTCACCAGTGCCTGTAACAGGTGATTTTGGCAGCCCAGGTGATGGTAAATTTGGGAGTCAGGTACAATCTCGCAGCAAACATTGCATATGATCATGGGTGTACGCGGTTCCTCAGTGCTCACGCACAACACCATCCAATCAATACCTGGTAAATTAAGATCCCAAGAACTGTCAGAGTGATATTCCAGAACAATCAGACAAGAAAGATCAGAATGGTTGCTATTGTAAATATGTTGGTTAACACTTACCAATGGATGGTATATGCTTACAGTTTTTGAGGCACTCATACATGTTTAAGTGTGGCAGAGACACTACCAATGAGAAGAAGAAAGGCGTATTAGATGTGCCCAAAGGTTGATGTAAAAAGCTTTTATTTACAGCAGCTGAGGAAATTGTACGTTGTGTGCTCCAACGTACTTGGAGCACACATGTATATTAGGGAATATTGTTCCATGCACCACTTGCATAGCTCAAATATTTTTGCGGCCCCCCAACCACACATTAGTTAACTTAATTTGCGTTTATCACCACGTTTAACAACACCACGCGAGCCAAACAGTTTGCTTCAAATACATCACAGCAAAATGTTTTTGAGCGATCAAAGAGGAGTGTCCATCAGTGCCACAGTAGGCACACATTGTAAAGAGATGTAACCTGCGTAACTACAAACATTCCTATAGTTTCATATTACATAACGTTAAATGGCAAACTGCTATATTGGCTATTCACACGACAGTGATAATTTTTTCTGTGCTAGGTATAGAACTTCTGGTGAAGTTATAAAACGTGACTTTTAATAACCAGAACAGGTTACGTTAACTAGCCACTATCAATAGCAACTTAGCTATTGCTCTCTTGACCCTATACTCCGATTGTGCGGCTTAACTCTTTTTCATTGACCGATAACAGGTCGCCCTCACAGACAATCCATTTCCTGATAGGGAACAAATATGACAGACCAATAATTTGTGTAAATATTAACGACTAGCAAGCAAGCTGACATCAAATAATTGAGTACATTATAATGTAGCTGAAAATTGCTGCTCAAATACATTCGACGATAGCTAGCTAGTGATAGCTAGCCTAGCTACTTTTATTGAGTGAGTTAGATAGCTCTAAACCTTACCTTTGTAATTGTTGATGTAGCTGAAAACGTATAATTTGAACCCCTTTCCCCTGTCACTTGAAGGGCAGCAACATAGAATCCCATGTACATCTTTAATTGTCATTTTGGGAGGATAACCTGCACTCCTTGAAAAAAACCTGCTTTTTGTAAGCGAGAACTAATGTAACTGCTCGCTACCGGAAGTTGTTGACCTGGCTTGTGCAATATGCAGAGCGGGGGGCTACCACCAACATTCCAAGCGTAACTATAACACAAATAATTGGTCTGTCATATTTGTTCCCTATGGATAATGTAAATGTCTTAAAATTGAAATTTCGACACCACAGAATTTGTTTGTTTTGAATTCATCTCTAAATTGAAATATGAATTTATTTCAAAGTAAAAATAATAATAATCAGATAATTCAAGGTTCAGAAACTCAGGTTGCTCAAATTCAAACAGATCCCAAAAATAATTCAGATTGCAACAGCCAACATTGGAATTTGAGCAGCCTGAATTTTGTTCTTTTTGAATTTCTGAAACTAGAATATCATTATTTTTTTTATTTTTTTTTGTATCTAAAGGCGAAATATCATTAAAAAAATAAAGAGTACGAATTTGTATAAACATTTACCAACAGTGTATATATATAATTTTTGTATTATCATTTTTTTTCTTCCATTGGTTTGGTGGCCAACTTGCATTACCCTAAAAGACCACTAGTGGCTGTTCACAGGGCCATGATACTTGTATGCTGACTCCATCAAAACAGAGCTTTCATATGCAATGTAGTGTTATTACACATATTTGATACATGTTTTGTCACTTATAAAGAACAAAATTGCAACATCAATATTTTCATATATAAAGGTGTTCATGACTTGTGACTGCACATAAATGACTTAAAGTGAAACCTACCTTTAGTATTACAGGTATTCTCTATTGCCCAGATCATAAATGAAACAAAGAATAGCATTAGATTACTTTTAGTGTCACTTATGTTAATAATATCACTGAGAATCAGTAAGTACTACCTGGTCCAAAAATGTCTTTCAGCACCTAGTGACAAAACACACAATCAGTCCATAAAATAAAAACTATTAATGTTTAGCATTGTAAATGACGATTACCAAAGAAAATTATAGCACACCTGCACATGCTCCATACTCCACACATGCACCTTGTATTGCCTCAATGACAGGAATGACATTTTGCAGTCCTGCAAGAAAACCCAAATATTAATTTCTTCACTGAAAGAGCACTGCCACGGAACATTACAAGTGCATGGTCCAGATCAGAACCATGGACTATATTTTCAGCAAAAATGTATTCTCACCACACAGTTCAGCCTGGTCTTTCGATCGCAAATCTCTACAGCTGGATCAAGAACTAAAAAGGGTCAACGACATAAGGAAAAAGCACAGCACAGAACACAAACCTAAATCAATAGCAAAGTACCAAATGTGTACGAATAAACAAAGTTACACAATAGCATTTTTTAACAGTGCACTACACACCTTGAGGTTCGGTGTCTGTGATTTGAAGCTCAGTTGTGGAGGTCTGAGGCGATTTTACATCACAGGCCTTTATAGCTGTAGCCTTATCATTTGCCTCAGCGTTTGCGGTAGCATTAGCCTTGGCATTGCCCGTAGCATTAGCATTGACCTTAGCTTTTCCACTTGGTGTAGAAAGGTCATTGACAGCAGAAACAACCTCAGCTTGAGTGGCGACACCCTCCAGGGTCTTTTCAGCTGCAGGAGAACATTCACATTGATAATTTACAATTTGTTTGAAAGTGCTAAATACGTCATTTTAAATTGGGTTATGATTTGGTACGGTAATCATAGATCTTTCCTTTCTCTTTGAAAGTTCAGTTACTCTTCAGACAGACTCGGCTTTAGTTACTTGTAATAAAGATGTATCACTGCGGGAAAGTCTGTCTCAAAGTATCACTTCCTACATTGACCTTCACTGAATTCTCCCCCGCTGTTGTTTGGAAGAAGACCAAGAGGCCTTGTTGAGCTGGAGACGGTGCAGACATGGTGCCCCAAATTCCAAGATGACACCACATTTGTCTTGGTTGGGTGCATGTTTAAGTATCAGCAGAGCTGAATAGTACTTAGCTCCTACAGCCTGTCATTTGCACAATATGCTTATTGCTTGTCTGATGATCCAAACTTGTGAATAAACTCCATCAAACCTTTTAATTGCATATCTATGTACTTGATCTGTCAAGTCTCTAACAGGAATATTATCATTACACTATTTCCTGCTTTCTATGATGTGAGGTAAACCTGTCCCAAATAAATATAAATTATAGGCCCTACCGGCCATAAGTGCATTCCCAGTTCAGATAAGTAGTTCCTATAGTTTCCCATGTAACCATCTTCAGTATCATGTTAAAAGAACACAGGAGTACCTACTCAGTTTATCTCCTGGTTTGGGGATGGTCTTCAAACTGCTCTCCTTGCGATGGTTTCTGATGGACTCCAGCCTTTCAAATGCTTCAAACACACCAGGAAACATCAGTTACAGTCTGCATACGAACACGTGGGAACCCTGTGTGTGTCTGTCTTCTTACCTGATTTATAGCAAGAGAAGCCCACTGATGTAAACAAAGCTGGCTCCAACTCCACTTGCTGTTAAGGAAGAACACCCACACTGCATGAGGTTAAATTAACGTCACACCATGCAAAATGGTCAGTCCCAAAGAGAAGCATAAGGTTACGACCTTTATGTCAGCGTTGGCTGTTCCTCTGATTTTTTCCGCCTGACTGGCTACATTGAGCATCATGGAGCTAAATCGGCTGCTGTACATCTTGTAGGAGTCCTTCATTAGTAGTGTGGAAGGGTGCCACTCTTTCTACAAACACAATGCATGAGGAATTTTCTTTTAACCGTTGGGCTGTCTCAGACCCCCCACATTGCGAAGGTTAAAAGAAAATTATTTGTATTTGTTTTTGTATTGGGTAAACACAACGATGGTTCGTTATGAACCTTTGGGTCATGTGACCCGAAGGCAGCACAAGGGTTAAAAAACAAACCCACACAGATACTTACTAAATACCAGTAAATGTGGTCAAAACCAATAACGTGGTTGATGATCTTGTTGGCAGGCAGAGATCTGGCACATAGTGTACACAGGTAGGCTGACTTTCTATACGGCACCTTACAGATGTACTCCACAATGTGCTGAAGACCTACAGGAACAGGGGTAGAAGGTTCAAGGTCACTGGACAGAGACATTACATTTACATTTAGTCATTTAGCAGACGCTCTTATCCAGAGCGACTTACAGTAAGTACAGGGACATCCCCCCCGAGGCAAGTAGGGTGAAGTGCCTTGCCCAAGGACACAACGTCATTTTTGCATGACCGGGAATCAAACCGGCAACCTTCTGATTAATAGCCCGATTCCCTAACCGCTCAGCCATCTGACCCCCTAGAGACTACACAGACACTATCACAGATAAGGAGAACAAACAGAACCTGAATGTAAAGACATTGGTTTCTTTATAAGTAAATCGCTCACTTACCTACAAGAGGCTTTTTTCTGTTGGGATCTTTCTTGTATTCCTGCAAGGACATTTGTTTCGGTCTACCAGCTAGGAGGGTAATATTGGAAATGAATAGACGGATAGAGGGAATAAATTAATGGATTGGAAAAACAAATGGACACAAAGATATGTGCATATCCGTGTTCTGCACATCATGACAGAGATTCTCTGAACTATGATCAACTGCCACAGCCATGTAACTTACCTGTGATTCGCTCTGCCAGCAATTCAGTTTGAGTGAGACACTGCATCACTAGAGAATGGCGATAAAAAAAAGTATTTCAGGTCAGACATCGTCCTTGTTTTATAGTAGGATAGCCTTGTCAATGCACTTATGAATACACCTAAAAAGCTGGTCTTGGTAGATGTTGGTCAAAAGCCATCTATTGCGTAATGTTTTACGCTATGCTTGCTGAAGTCAGCTTGGGTGTCACTTGACCTCACCTGACCTCACCTGACCTCAACTCAACTGACCTCAACTGACCTCACCTGGGTTCCAGGGGAGAGGGCAAACTCTTCCCACAATATGATACTATAAAACTACCCATAATTTTGTGTTCGTTGTCCAAACCTCTGAGACACTCAGTTTGGAAGTGTACCAGACATTTGGGCCTTGCAGATCTGCAATAAATACTGGGGGTGTCTAGCCTGTGGCTAGAATCTCCACTGACCTGTTAGTTAATGATATGTAAAGAGAATACACAACTGAATAATCACACGATGAATGTTACAAACTAAGTTAACCTCTGCAGTGTATTGTTGCACTTGACTATACCTTTGGAATAGGCTCTTCCCTTGCAACTGTCGAACACCTCACCCGGCATGTCAAATATCTACACACAGAGTAAAACATGAGGGGATTAAACAAATGGCTAGCCAACAGCTTTGTGTAATTATTGGGAAATATGGGGAAAAACCGCCCACGTACACAGATCAGCCCAGACCCTTTACGCTCCACCTCTTTGAAAGCCAGGGGCAGTAGATGGTTCTGCATCGTTGTGTCAGAAAGCCATGCAAAACTCAACTGATCAGGGTCTGTGTAACTCTACAACACAAACACACACCGTCAATGCAACAGTCTACCGCAAAACAACATCTAGTATGGTCTGGTTTGGAATGGGAGGACATTAAGACTCACATAGTAGTTGGAATAGTGGAAAGGTGAGGCAAGGTGTTCCATGAGCTTTCCATCTGAACACTTCTCCTCGCACACATGGCACAGATAGAACAGATCTTTTGACCCTGAGCTTAGACACAAAGTCATCACATTCAGACCTAAGGAGAGATACATGATTTAATTGGGGATGCAAGTTGTGATACCATTCACTTTCTGTGACACCTTAAAATAAGTTAATAATTGTGTCTTTTTGATGTTTACATCTCAAGAATGTAAGATATGAAATAATGACAGAGAAAGTCCCTTTGAAACACTGACCTATGACCGGGCATTTGGAAAGGCACTTGGACAGTTTATACGGGACCAAAATGGTTGGGAAGTAGACTACAGAACAAAAAGAAAGGATAAGACAGGTTAATCCTTCCACTTCACCAGCATGTTGCCTACTGCCCGAGGGACTAGGGACTAGAAATGTAACATTTCCAGCTTGGATTTGTTGACTTGGCCTACCTGGACCCTTGTGGACGTCTGAAGAGAAAGTAGGGAAGGAAGTAGGGTGGATGTAAACGATGTAAAAAGTGAAGTGAAAATAGTTAAGGGTGAAAACCACTGCAACAAATCACACTACACAGCTATAAAACGACACCAGAAAATAGGTGTAATTTTACAAACTCCATATGTACAATTAATAAATTAATAATAAATAAAAAAAGGCTTATTCATATTAGCCTACAGATGTAAATACCTTTGTGAAATATTTCCGCAACCCTCTGTGAATGAAACGTTTTGAATTAATGACAACAATCCATAACTATTGGAAGAAAGACATTTAGCCAGAGAAATAAGCAAGATGCCGTTACATTTACATTTAGTCATTTTAGCAGACGCTTTTATCCAAAGCGACTTACAAGAGAGACCTTTACAAAAAGTGCATATGTCAATGATCATAAACAACGAGATAGCCCCAAAAACATTGCGGGTAGCCAAAACATGAACCATACATTGTTGAATGCATTAACAAAAAAAAGCTGTTGCCGTGTGAAATGTGTAGGCTCCATGATGCTCTCTCTCACCTGTTGATGTGCAACAGCGCGAACATGTTTTTTAAATTGGCAGACGCTGGTAAACTTGAGACCACACACCTAAATCAGAGAAATGCGAATCACACCATATCTGCTCTAGTTTCAAAAAGATAGAACACTTTCATCAATGACAGTCCAAATAATCACCCAGCTCACCTGACATTTTACTTCGTCTTCCATTTTAAGTCTCATCGGTCAAAACATCTCATCTGTAAGTTGCACGCAGCCAACAAAGACGTTAGCCTTATAAATAGCCTAACTTTTTGCGTAGTGTGGTAGACAACATGTGTGCCAAACAACTTGCTGTCCAACTAACGTTGTCTTCCCGGGTTGAAGTTAACAAATGGTCAGCTTTTAGCTGCCTTTTAAAAGTTAACACAAATAAACGTTATGACTGGTTGCACAAAATAGCTATTATCAGGCTACCATTGTCGGATTTCCAAGTGAAGGGGTATTTCCGTTAGCTACAATTTTGCAGTTTGCAAGAGGGGTGGGTGGATTTTTTGCTTTTTCTACATGATAGGCGGGGCTTTGATTTCCTACCATGAAGGCTCTGCTAAAAGGTAGCTGCGGTTTGTGGGGTTGGATGGTTCAGTGATGCCAGTTTAGCGATATTTATATTTAGCGACTTTTCGGTGAAACGTTTTCATCTTCCCTAGCGACAAATCTGGTGACTTTCTGCGACTTTGGCAAACTCCGCTTTCGTTATGAGCATCAGCAGAATAACTGTGATAGTCCTTCTGTGTTGACATAAAAAGTCACATCCAACATGGGCCCACTTTGTTTGGTATTTATGTCATCATCGTGTAGGATTTTTTAGAGAGCCAGTAGCGACCTCTGGTGAGATTTTTTGAGGAAACACTGGTTGGTGTGGAGGAATTAAATTTATACTGCTAATTCAATGCTGCTATTTCAAATGTTCTACGTCTCTGTTGAATAAAAAACAATCAATACCTTAGATAGACAAAATGTGTAATGACAATGCTGAACATATATTCCAAATATAATCAATGATCCAGATATAATAATGATGAACTTATATTCCAATTGTATGATTATGCACCAAGATGTGACTGTCTGTGAAAGTGAGAAATAGGCCTTACTCAGGAGAATGTATCTTTTTAGTGAGGAGAGGAATGCAATAGTCAGCCTACTGGCATGGAGGGGTGTTCAGGGTGATGACTTTTGCTGCAGAGAGCTGTTTAACGACAAGGCCGGCGAGGTGGCCACACCATGGGACAGGAGAGATGACCACACCATGGGACAGGAGAGGGTACAATGGGCCTTACAGCTCTTGAGAGAAAAGTGTCAACACCAAGAGATAAGAAGATTCATTAGGCCGTGGAGGATGTATCCCTTTGCCCCTGGACATCTTCAGACCTTTGTGTCTGGTCTGCCCCCCCCGTGGATATTCTTACCCCCCTTCCCCATGACATCATCAGACCTTTGGGTCTGGTCATCCCCCCCCCCCCCCCCCCCCCATGGATATTCTGACCCCCCTTTCCCTGGACATCATCAGACCTTTGGTTCTGGTCTTTTCGTTTTCTCTACTCTGTGAAACGAGACTGGTAACATCGACAGGTATCGCTGATCTAGACGGAGACACCTTGGTGTGCTGTATTCATTGTTTGATTGCATAATTTCTTATCATTTCTCCACCCACATTAGAACAAACTCTACACTATGCCTACCCTGACCTCAAGTCTTATCGATTCCTGTTTCAGTTCCAAAGTTAGCTCATGGTAACCTGGCTGTGCGCCTGATGTCGTGTTGTTCTAATTTGGGTGGAGTAGAATGCAAGGTTAAATGCCAATGAATACAGCACACCAAGGTGTCTCAGTCTAGATCAGTGATACCAGTCGATGTCACCAGTCTCGCTTCAAGGCCGTAGCCATGGAGTCAACATTGGGGGGGGGACATTACATTTTTGATGATCATTTCGGACAGCGTGCGTGGTTGCCTGTCGTAGCGTAGCACATTTATATTTGTATTTATATTTTTATATCAATATATTGGGGGGGACATTTTGACCAGATTTGAATATTAGGGGGGTGTGTGTCCCCCAATATATATTATGATTATGGCCTTGCGCTTCACAGAGTAAACTAAGGCCCTTGTGAGAATAGTCTTGACAGGAGTCAGAGAGTTCTGCCCAGTCCAGTTCTGCCTGACCTGTGCAGGTGTAACGACCCTCACTCTTGTGTGCATTGGTGATAAGGAATCGGACCAGGGATTCTTCACAGTGGCTTTTATTGCCTCCAGCGGCGAGGATCTAGCTAGCAAGTACGGCTAGCACAAACGCCCAAAATGCGTTAAAGTAAACGTAATAAACAGCAGTCGCGCAGCCTCATATTACACCTTAGTGAAGTGCAGTATAACATTTGGAACATCTTTTGTTAGAATTCACTTCATTTAAATAAGGTTCATTTCAACTCTGTTACACAGGGCACAAAGGTCTTGTACCCCTCCTGAGAGGGAGGGAGATGTTTGTCAGGTGATTGGTCAGAAGACAGTGGGGAGGGGATGTCCTCATCCTATTAGGTCTCAAAAAGAGTTTGTGAGCAGTCAAGGTGGGCAGTCCAAAGGTCTGACGATGTCCCAAGGGGTTGGCAGACCATCCAGGGGGGCAGACCTAAACATCTGATGATGCCCAGGTGCAAAAGGGATACATTCTCCACGGCCTAAAACCAGGTCTGTTTCCTCCTCTAAACCCACAGAGTTGTGCAGCCTAATAAATCTTTTTCTTATCACCTGATACAGACTCTCAAGAGTTGTGAGGCCCCTTGTTCTCTCTACTTGCTCCATTGTGTTGTCATCTCGTCTCCCCTATCTGGTACCTCTCACCGCCGGCCTTGACTTCCACATTCTCTGCAGCAGATCACATCACCCCGTGCACCCCTCCCTGCCAGTACGCTGACTTATTGCATTCCTCTTCTCACGAAAGTATACATGCTCTTGAGCATGGCCCTCTTCTCACTTTCAGACACAGTTCATCATTATCATTACTTATTCTATCTGAAGCATTGATTATATTTGGAATATATGTTCAGCATTGTCATTACACATTTTGTATATCTGAGGGATTGATTGTGTTTTTATTCAACAGAGACATAGAACATATGAAATAGCAGCATTGAATTAGCACTAACTACTTTTATCAAGTAGTGCTCAGAGTCAATGGAGTCTAGAAAGTTTATTTCTTGCAGCATGCAGCAAGGATACAAGTCTATTGCGGTCCAGAGTTGTCAAACTCTTCATAGTAAAAAGTAGTTATTTCATACATGTTCTGACATGTTCTGTTCTGTTCAACTTACACGAGGGAGGTGAAATCTGTTTCCCATATAGGGAGACGGAAGCCGTTCACCTTTGAATGTCCCCTGTCAGTCTACATTTACATTTAGTGATTTAGCAGACGCTCTTATCCAGAGCGACTTACAGTAAGTACAGGGACATTCCCCCGAGGCAAGTTGGGTGAAGTGCCTTGCCCAAGGACACAACGTCAATTGGCACAGCCGGCAATTGAACCGGTAACCTTCAGATTACTAGCCCGACTCCCTAACCGCTCAGCCACCTGACTCCCCCTTAAAGTCTACTTAGTCAAAGCTTTTGGTCACAGCTGTGAAGAACGTGTGGCGCTTTCTGCCTCTGCACACTGGAATCTGGTGCACAGAATTTCCCTTTCTGCATAAGATTATATGAAATATCTTTCACTACAGCATTCTTTTCAGCTTGCATAACAACCTGCACAAATATTTCTAATACAGATGATGTCAGAATCATTAATGTGTTTGTGATTGCCACTCAGGAACAGGCATTAAGGGGATATATGCCTTGGTGTGTAAAAGGTTGGAGCAGCCATTTATTAAAACACATTTTACAGCATCACATCATTATCGTCCATCTCTAGGGATTTAGAGACATTAGACACACAATAATCTTATCTGTAACATACACTCTCTCTCTCTCTCACTCACTCCCACAAACACAAAAAGGTCAAACCTGTACACACACGCACCTGGAGCCAAAACAAAAACCTTGAGTACAGAACTGTGGTGGGAGGAAAGTTCTAGAAAAACACAACAAAGCAAAACAAAACACCTGATGAACGCCTGTGACGCCCAATGGGGTTAGGACAGCAGAAAATATAAATGAAAAAGCATGTTCTAATTAAAATCGGGACAGCATAAAATAATTCTGCATCTCTACTACTTTCTAACATAATTACAAGTAGAGGTTAAGGACCGAAATAGAGCAGAGTGGACACACAAGAGATTAAATATTAAAACATGGATCCACGCTAGAGTACATTGTTCTGACTGCAATGGAGTTTGAATAGCATTGTGTAGAAAGCCACTTTTCTGAGACTAATAAAGGCACTTCTCGAAACACTGAAATTCATTCCTAAATTATAATACCGGGCTATAGGCAGAGGAGGTAAACAAAAGTAAATCCATCATCATTCTCATCATATTCTTCATCATTACCGCCACCACAAAATATGTTTTCAGCTCAGACTGTTATTATTGCTTGTGCAGAAGGCTTGGATTACCAAAGAGGAGTATATTCTAAGCCAACAACCAGTCAACTATATAAAAAAAACAGTCACATATCAAATAACCCTTGTTTTCACAATAGTAGTAAAACTCTTTGGCTTACTGTATAGACACCATTGGATATTTACCCCAGCCCTGATCCCAACTATGCACATATGCATACACGCACATACACACACACACACACACACACAATCATACATCTCAACATGTAGCTAAACCCCGCCCCCTCTCTAAGACTCCACCCCTCATAGCTCATCATGATTGGCAGATTCGTCAGCCTTCAGTTTGAACTCGTCCTCTGTGATCTTCCCATCTCCGTTGCGGTCTTGGTTGGAGAACATGTTTTCAATGATGCGGTAAGGGTCGAAACCTGGGGCCAGACGACCTTTGCCCTCGTTTACTTGACGCAGGATGTAATCGGTGAACTACAGAGGGAGAAAGATCAGTGGAGAGAGAAAGATAGAGCAAGAGTAAGAGCCACAAACAATACAACAAAAACATTTTGGATGCTTCTTTTTAAGATGTTTCTTTCACATAGATTAGCAGGAGGTGGGTCTGAGGTGGCCTCACCTCTGAGGGTACCACTTGGAGGTCCTTGTCTGTGTCCATCTCAGTGAAGAGGTCAGGTGACACGTCCTCATTCCAGATGAACATGTAGCCCTCAGGAAGGCCCTCCTCAATCTCAAGCAGCTCAATGTCAAACACCAGAACTGCACTGCCTGGAACCTCTCCATCTAAACACACACACGTCAATATTTCAGATGTTAGACACCATATCTTTTACTCTCTCTGTTTCTCTGTCTCCCCTCAGCAGGGTTGAATGCTGAGCATGACAGCTATAGACTTTGATACAACATGAGGGAAGGATGCAGAGTGGAAGGGGTGAACGATGAGAAAGCGTGCGTGTGATCTCTACTCACCCACTCCCCTCTCTCCATAGCCCAGGTGAGGAGGGATGACCACGTGCCTTCTCTCTCCTACACACATGTCCTTTAGTCCCTCCTCCATCCCAGGAACCACTTGGTTAGCCCCAAGAACTATGTTGTACGTCTTCCCGTAGTTGTACCTGTTTATTATAGAATTACTGAAAAGGTTAGGCTTTTGTGTTTGTGTGTGTATGTATGTGTGTGTGTGTGTACTCACGTAGAGTCGATGTGTGAGCCGTCTAGTAATGAGGCGTTGTAGTGGTATTTGACGTAATCTCCTTTCTTAGTGAGCAGGTCACAGACCTCAGGCTTGTGAGTGGTGTTCATCTCCACTGTGTCTGATGGGTTGTGGAAATCTATGATGTGAACATCAAACACCAACACTGCAGAGCCTGGGATCTTTGTACCTGAGGGAGAGAGTGGGAGAGGGGGAGAGGGAGAGAGTGGGAGAGGGAGAGAGTGGGAGAGGGGTAGAGGGGGAGAGGGAGAGAGTGGGAGAGGGGGAGAGGAGGAGAGTGGGAGAGGGAGAGAGTGGGAGAGGGGGAGAGTGGGAGAGGGGGAGAGGGGGAGAGAGGGGGAGAGGGGGAGAGGGGGGTGACATTCATACATTACCAAACAGAATACAGTACTGTATGCACACTCACTTACACACTGATACATACACACAAACAAACACACACACACCTGTTCCCTCCTCTCCATAGGCGAGGTGTGGGGGGATAGTGATGGTACGCCTCTCCCCAATACAGACACCAATAAGCCCCTCGTCCATGCCGGCTATCACGTAGCCCCGCCCCACATATGTGTCGTATGTGCGGTTACGGGAGTAGCTATGGGACAGGAACAATATTGTCAAAACACACAATACATCATGGAAAAGACAGCACTTCTTATGGGGGTAGTTTTCATTCTGAGGCTATGCGATGCTGCCACCTTGAGGGCTTCTTAGGAATAACAAGTTCTCGTCTACGAACCAGGGGAAAAGTAGCTCCATGTCCCAACACCATCTTTCACCCTCACAGATATTTGCATACATTTATGTGAGCTGTTGAGGGGAGCAGGATCGAGAATTGTATGGCTATAGATCCACAGTTGTATATTACTCTGACCCACAGTATCAATAGATTACAGGGTTGTTACTAAAGCCCATTATAGGTTTACATTACACGACAGACACCCACACACACACACACAGACACACAGACACACACACACACCCCCACACAGACCTACACGCAGACACACCCACACACACACACACACACACACACAGACACAGACACCTACACGCAGACACACCCACCCACACACACACACACACACACACCTGGAGTCAAAGAACGTTCCATCCAGCAGTGACCCATTGTAGTGGTAGCGAACAAAGTCGCCTTCAGTGCTCTTCCTGGGGCATGGATCAGGAAGCTGCTTGTTGGTGATGGTGATGCTGTCTTTGGGATTGTGGAGGTCCAAAAGAACCACGTCAAACACCAACGACGCCTGCCCTGGGATGTCACTTCCTGCAGGGAGGGAGGGAGAGAGAGAGAGAGTGATGGAGAGAGAGAGAGAGAGAGTGATGGAGAGAGAGTGATGGAGAGAGAGAGAGAGAGAAAGAGAGAGAGAGAGTGATGGAGAGAGAGTGATGGAGAGAGAGAGTGATGGAGAGAGAGAGAGAGACAGAGAGAGAGAGAGACAGAGAGAGAGAGAGAGAGAGAGAGAGAGAGAGAGAGAGAGAGAGAGAGAGAGAGAGAGAGAGAGGGAGAGTGAGAGTGAGAGAGTATATAATGTTGTTAAAGCAATAGCTGGATGAAAACTCCATTACCCAGACGCATTCACTCACCATCTCCATTATCTCCATATCCTAGTGACGGGGGCATGGTGATAATGCGCTTCTCTCCCACACACATTCCCAGCAGCCCCTGGTCCATGCCAGCGATCAGCCAGCCGATGCCAACATACGTGTCATATGTGCGCAGACGGGTGTGGCTAAAGAGAGGAGAAGGATCAAATACGTTCTTCAATGTTTTCTCTCGAATTCAAATCTTGATAGTTTAGGTGCAGTTCTATGCGCAAAAAGGGCGCCTTTGTCAAAAGGGCTAAACAAATGACATTTGATTTGAGAAGTATGGCGAATGAGAGGGGCAGACAACTACTAGTAAACACTCCCTCTTTGTGACCATACGTTTTCTTCACTTGTGTCTTACCTGGAGTCGAAGAGAGTTCCGTCCAGGAGGGTTCCGTTGTAGTGGTAGCGTACATAGTCGGACACTTCTACTTTTCTAGAACATTCCGCTGGAGTGTAGTAGGTCTTGATCTGCACCCCGTCCTCAGGGTTCCACACATCCAACAGCAGAACGTCAAAATGGAGGATGGAATCGGGAGGGACGACATCACCTGGGGGGGGGGGGGGGGTGATGAATGTGAGACATTCCTTGTTCTGTCAATCATTCATTCTCTCTCCACCTGGCTTTCTCTATCTGTCTACCATGTAGGAAGGGCATCTGTGCATCGCGTCCGTACTTCATACTCAAGGACTTGAATGAGGGAGCGGGAAAAGGTGGAGAAGAGGGTGGAGAGTGGAGAGGAGGGTGGAGAGGATGGTGGAGGGTGGAGAGGAGGGTGGAGAGGAGGGTGGAGAGTGGAGAGGAGGGTGGAGAGGAGGGTGGAGAGTGGAGAGGAGGGTGGAGAGGAGGGTGGAGGGTGGAGGGAAAGAAAAGTTGAGAGTGGATGTGATTAAACTCACGCTGGTGAGCTGGCAGTTTGAAGGCCTGAATCTCTCCCTCTGCCCCCACCAGACTTCCACCCTCCCTTTCTCTTTATTTTCTTCCTCCTCTTTTCTTTCCCTCGTGTTTCCTAATCCCATGAGACCATAGAGGAGGCCCACTTGGCTTTTACCTGTCTACACACGCCTCTCACACAAACACATGCACATTTGCACATACACACAGACACACACGTCTCTACATGCAAAGTTGGCTTGTGAAATCCCAAATTATTGTCATTTAACATAACTCATAATATCCGCAAACCTATTGGTTTGCTAACCTCATATCGCATTACTACATCCACAAAGTATCTCAACAGACCCCTGGGCCAACCAAAGGACACGGTTTAAAGGGTCAAGCCTCAACCTGTGCATGCTGTTCATTGAAACTTTCTCTCCTTGAAGTATAAACACCAGACCATCTGGCTATGCTAGCTCCAGGCCTCTTCCTGGTCTGTGATGTCACAGTGACCTCAGTCCACACGGAGACTGGGACCTCCTTATGCAAATCTACAGGCGTTTGGATCCACTATACTAACTAACTAACTAACTAACTAACTAACTAACTAACTAACTAATACTAACGTATACAAGAAGCATGCCAAAACCAAACAACATTGAATTGTATTTTGCACACATTAGCTGTATGATAGTAGCTGTGTTTCCTGATGTATCTGGTGTCTGTGTAGACTTGGAGCTGGTGTTTATGGATCACTCTGGACAGAGTAAACAGACCCTGCCTCTTTCTGACATGATCCTGTTCAAATGAAATGTTCTGCTAACACACACTCACCATGACCTTCCTTTCCATAGGCAAGTTTTGGGGGGATCTTGACCAGCCGTCTCTCATTCACACACATCCCCACCAGAGCTTTGTCCATGCCTTCAATCAGCTGCTTCTTGCCCACAAAGACATTATAGGTGCTGCCACGGTCATAACTGCAACAAACAAAAACACAGAAAACATAACTTTGAAAATTTCGGAAGACAACTGTTTTATGGTTCTAAATGTATACACGAATAGTTGGTTCTAAAAAACATTCAGTGTCGCCAGTTCACCTAACTCTATTTCTATTGGTTGGCGCCGTGGTTACTAGTAGGCCCTCTTCTGCCACGCATATGAACCCAGCTGCGACTGAATGAATGAAGCTCGGATCAGTCCGTTGTAAGGGTTGTCAAGGTAGTCTTAAGACCGTTTTCTTCATATGCACAAGCACCTAACCCCACAGGCATATTCCATGCATGTATCTTTGACAGCAGACCAAGAGGAAATGTATTTGTCACCAAAGGCAATAACGTAGAAGGATGGCAGGAGCACTGATTTTTATAATAAATATCCTGCCTCTGTATCACTGTCAGATACTTATTGACTTTTTCTACAGTTGTTGCTTGCAAATAACTTGACTTCTCCCTGCATGCGTGGCTTTGGGCCGATCAAACATACACTCCCATGCACGCACCGAGCATTCAGTCAACAAGTTAAAAGGAAAAGTAATTTACCCACCTGGAGTCAAATTTCTTGCCGTCGGGGAACATGCCATTGTAGTGATACCTGACAAAGTCCCCGACTTTTACCGCCCGTACGCACTGTTCTGGCACGAAAGTTTTCTCAATGACGATGTCATCTAACGGAACCGGGGGAGCGTTACAGGCGGCGAACGCCACCAGAACTGCAAGATATATCATTTTGTGCACGCATCGGCTCATTTTCATCTAGCTCTTCAAAAACTGTGACAACAGTTGATTCTAACTCTGGTTTCTGAGTTCTCTAGCTCTCTCTCCCGGTTGCTTATCCTCTGGTGTTTCTTGGGTTAGTCCTCTCCAAGTCCCACTGTGGGATTGAATTGGAGGATTTGCGCACCACGTAAAGCGCAGGCGCAGTAAAGCGCCGCAGATGTGTAAACGTGGTAACGTAGGCCCTTTTATTCCACACAGCTGGAAATTCCATCACCCAAAGACCCTACAAGACCCCTGTGTAGGGTTGTACAACGTCTACTTCTTTAAGTCAAACTTGGCTTAACTTTTAGGCAATGTATTAAACCGTTTTGTGTGCAAATCAACTTGCGGGCTCATTCTCGGCTCAGGGGCTATTGAAGACGTAAGACTTGAGATAGTTCGGGGAAGAATTCCAAGTCAGGAATGTCTCTACGTGGCACAAGAAGGGGGAGGCTCTGTCGTGCCCGGGGGGTCTAATTAGCCTACTGGTCACAACATTTCGTATTTGTAATATTGTAGCATATATAAAACTAGTTTCGTATGACAATCTTCACCAATGATAATTCACCAGATATAAATTATCTGAGAACAGATCGTTTTGTAATTGACCATTTTCCTCAATGTAGAGCTACTTAGTTTTCATCCACTTATCTGACGAAAATATTTAATCTAAACATTGGTTCAGCTAAAGGGTGACTGCATTAGTGACCTAGTTTAGCGTGGAGAATTTGTCGAGGACTTCTAGAGCAGCAGTGATTTTGAGGGAGGAGCAGGGAGCTCCAGTGCCTACACTGTGTGGCCGCGGAGGGTTGGTTGTGTCCGGATACGTGGTGGGGGTTGAGGCGGTCCCAGTCCCACGCACGCATACAGGCAGAGTTGAGACGTAGCAGAGAACAGCTTAACAGACCCACCGCTGCCGACGCAAAGATGGCACCCTCCAGATATTCCCCTTTCTTGTCTCTACTTGTATTCACCTTTTCCGTTAGCGTAGTTTACTCTCAGTACGAACAATATAGTTTCAGAAGTTTTCCGAGGCATGAGCTTATGCCGTTAGACTCGGCGTATAAATACGCACTGGACCAATACACCGGAGAGAAGTGGAAGGAGACTGTAGATTACCTGGAGGTCTCTCTTAGGTTGTACCGGCTGCTCCGGGATAGTGAGGCCTTCTGTAACCTCAACTGCAGCTCTGTGCGGCTGGATAACGAGGAAAAGTTTTCGGAGTTCCCGGAGCTGCGTGTGTTCGGTAACGTGATGAAGAGGGCGCAATGTTTAAAACGCTGCAAACAGGGACTTCCAGCCTTCAGGCAGAGCATGCCCAGCCGGGACACCGTGGAAGAGTTCGAGCGACGAGAGCCATATAAATACCTACAGTTTGCCTACTTCAAAGTGAGTTAAAAACTTATATAAATCACTGCAGTTCTGGCCGCAGTCAACGTTTACGGAATGACTCTCAACTATAGTTGCTTTACGTTTGTGTAGCCTACAGGCACATTCATTTGGCTTAGTTAGGCTATACTTTTTACACATATTTACCCCCACACACCTACTATTTCCCTGGCACGGAGGAGGCGTCTACTATCTTACACATGCCACGAGACAGTCTGAGCATGATTCCGCAGAAGAGAATACTGTTCTGTTTCTCGTTTTTAAATTGTATTTTTGTGTGGCTGTGTGTGCGTTTGTTTGTGTCTGTGTGTGTGTGTTTTGTCTTTTCTCTCCCAGTCTGATAACCTGGCCAAGGCTGTGTCTGCAGCCCACACTTTCCTGCTGAAACACCCAGATGATGAGATGATGCAGAGGAACATGGCATATTACAAGAGCCTACCCGGGGCTGACGAACACCTGAAAGACCTGGAAACCAAGTCATATGAGGTGCAGCCATGAAGCCGCACTCTCAACCCCATAAAGAGATTACATGATCAGATTTCTTGTAGACTATTGTGCCAGTGTATACAACCCTGGATTTTGTTAAGGGAGTAAAGACATAGACTGTAGTTCTCTACTAAGTTATTTGTAAGCATGCTCACACACAGAAACACACACTAGCCTCTCTGTCATTGCCTCTCTGGGCGGGGCGATGGGCATTGATGTGGGTGAGGCTGGCACAGGGGGAGCAACAGCACCAGGCTTAAAATAGAACAGGTTTAAAATGCAAAACACTCTATTTTGGGGGGCCTTTTTCGTCTTTATTTATTAATAGGACAGTTGGAGAGAGGCAGGAGAGCAGGGAGGAGACGTAGAGGAAATGACCTCAGACAGATTCAAAGTGGTACCCCCCCCCCCCTCAAAACAAACGATATTAAACTATTAAACGTGACTGTAACAAACCTCATATCTATATGACAGTTACAGACACCCACCGCTTGATTACTCTCAGTTGTGCTCAATCAGACCAGCTGTGAGTGTTGCCTGGTTACGTGTGTGTGAAGTTCAGCCCGTCGTTGTGTTTCAGACTTTGTTTGTTCGTGCGGTGAGAGCGTACAACGGGGACAACTACCGGACGTCGGTGTCCGACATGGAGCTGGCGCTGAGGGACTTCTTCAAGGTGTTCGACGAGTGTCTGGCTGCGTCTGAGGGCTCCAGGGAGATCAAAGACTTCAAAGACTTCTACCCCTCCATCGCAGGCGAGACCTCCACCTGCCTCTGGCCTTCTCCTTCTGTGTAGCCCTGTCCCCTGTCCTACTTCGAGATCAGTTCCTTGTTCCAAGTGTCTATATCTTTCCTTCTCAGTTTAGTCTTCCTCTTTCGCTATTCATCCCATGATGGTACTCTGGTGCATTTTTCTCTCTCCTCTCTGTGTTTATGTACGCCTCTGTCTCTCACTCACTCTCTCTCACGTGCTCTGTCTCTCTCCATTGCCCTCTCTTTCTTTCTCTCATCTCTGTTGTTATACCTCTGTCTCCCTCTCCCCTCTCTACCCTCCACAGATCACTACACTGAGGTGCTGGAGAGGAAGGTGAAGTGTGAGAGTGAGCTGACTCCTGTGGTCGGAGGTTTTGTGGTAGAGAAGTTTGTGGCGACCATGTACCACTACCTACAGTTTGCATATTATAAGCGTGAGTATGTTATCACAACGTTGTAACCAGTGTCATATATATATATATATATAGTTATATATATATAACCATAGCTTCTGATCGTGTCAGTGATTATGCCAACCTTGTTCTTGGGGATGGTGACTGTCATGTTATTATGATAGCTATGATGCTAACATAGAGTCTTCTTCAGTGAATGACCTGAAGAACGCAGTGCCCTGTGTGGCTAGCTACATGCTGTTTGACCCCAGTGATGAGGTCATGAAGAACAACGTGGCCTACTATCAGTTCCACAGAGAAAAGTGGGGTCTTGAAGATGAAGACTTCCTGCCCAGAGCGGTGAGAGAAAGACATCATCTTATATTTAATTTCATGCAGCGTTATCATTTTGCGTGGGGCTCAGACGCGTGTGTGTGTGTGTGTGTCGCAGGAGGCTTTGCGGTACTACAACCAGACAACCATGCAGCTACAGATGCTGGAGTTTTCTAGGCAGCACCTGCAGGGTGATGATGAGGTATGCTACTGTGTATGTGTGTGTGCGTGTGTGTGTGTGTGTGTGTGTGTGAATAATTGATGATGCTGTTGTTTAGGTTAAAATAGGACACTCGAGAATTGCTAGTCCTGATTATTAGACCTCTGAACAGCTTATGCAGGATTACAATGAAACCAGTCATGTTTTGGGTTCAGCTGATTGTGAGTAATGGCTCTAAGGAAGGTAAACAACAGAAAGATGAACTGATTTCCTCTTCAACATCACATGACTGAGTTTCCTGAAGGACAATGTGGCCCCATTTATTAGATTGCAATACCAAAAATAACCACAGGGTGGCGGTACAATGCTGATTTGTTTAGTATTCTACCAGTAGACGGCCACACCTGAACCTGTGTGTGTGTGTGTGTGTTCACAGGGAGAAGTGTTCGAGTTTCTAGATGAGTTCCTGGATCACGAGCAGTAGCACGTTTTTTCACACACTGAAAGTAAAAAAGACCAGATAGCGAATGGACAAGTAGAGGGTTTCTATGGGAACACCCTAACCTCTGACCCCTTCCCCTGTGCTGTATTTATTTGGTGGTTTGAGACGCTCTGATCACAGTCGGTTTTATATTTACATGCAGATTTAGATCCTAAATTTGTTTTTTTATACCTCTTGATCACGTGCACTAACATGTACACCTTAGAGGCATGGACACATTAGTGACTAAGGGATGAGGATGATGAAGGTGGGGAACTCGCCGTCACTGCTGTGAGCTCACTCCTTTACGGAATGTTCATGAAATCAAACTGTTCACTGAAATAATCAAATTGTTGTTTTACAATAAAGTTACAAAAATGTGTTCCTGCTGTGAATATTTTGAGCTCATTCATCGCAGCTAATAACAAAACACTGTTCACCCAAACACTTCATCCTCCCAGCTGCAAATGCAGCGAACTGCAAATGCAACTCTTGAAAAAGTGAATTATGTAACAGGAAACGTATGTTGTTCAGGGTGTCCAAGTGCTGTGTTGCAAGTAGGCGTTTCAGACTATAACATTGGTGTGATTTGGGGATCGGTGATAGAGGGAGAGAAAGAGGAAAAAAAGATGGAGAGAATGTAGAAGAAAGAAGGCTTGAGTCTGACCGAAAGGGGGTGCTGCTCCAGGAGAGAGGACAGGAAGGAGAGGGCGGAGGACTGGAGGAGGGCAGGGCAAGGGGAAGTGTAGCCCCTCGTTTGATGACATTGGATCAGGCCTGAGCTGGTGCCGAGAGAGGGAGAGGAGCCAGAGAAAACACTTAGTCGTTTAATAATGTTTGAACATCGTGCCTCCGTGCAGTTTATCACACAAAAGTGAGAAAAATCTGAAAAATCTCTCTCCCTTTCTCCTCTCTCCCTGTCTCCATCGCTCCTACGCTCTGCTTTCTTCTTCATCTCTATTCCTCTCTCCATCTCCTTTTCCTCTCTACTTCCTTCCCTCTCACTCTTTATCTCTACCGATCTCTCCAAGTCTTCTCCATTTCCGTCTACGTATCTGTGACGGAACGCTTGGGTTGATCGGAGACATCACAGGGACTACTAGGGTCAGAGTTCAGGAGGGATTTCGGTCAAATTCCAATCGTGTGAAACAGAGGTCATAGAACATGAACACACTCTTAAATGTGACCCGTCAGTCACACACACACAAACACACAAATGAATTCAGTGAATGGAGTTGCGGTTTACACAGTGTCACAGATGTATGTGTTTATTATGAACTATCTCCCATTTACACTTCCTATTGACAACACACAAGCACCTTCTGAAAGTGATTAAGAAGGACAAGACAATGATAAGGCAATGATGTCATAAAAAGCAAAAAACAAACATTTTATGGACATCATACTTTATACACACTTTTCTTTTTTCAGTCCGATCTCATTGATCTCCATCACTCATGTTGATATCATGGTGACAAACATAAAATGCTACTTTTTTTTTAACAAATAATCTTGATAATCTACAGTCTCACTGTCTTGGCCTACTTGACCTCATTCAAACTCATCTTTACAGATATCCTTCTGATTGCAACAACTGTGTTTGAGAATAGGTCCTGTATAACTTAAGATGTGGAACAGAGAAGAATGGAAAATGAGATTATCCCTCCAAAGTTGACTGTGAAGTATGGAAATACCCTATCCCACGTAAGCCTATACCATCTTTCTACGTATGCTTTCACCAAGTGGTGTGTTATAAACTACCTGTGTGTGTGTATGTAAGAAACTAATGTACCTGAATAAGATAACCCTGTATTGACATGAAGATAAAGAGTTTGTGGTATCTGTTCCTGTTGTAACATCCTTTCCGAAAAGACAGCACATAAAGCAGTTAAATTATTTACATGAACAGACATCCCCTTAAACAAGGTAAAGGCCTCCTGGGGCTGGATCAAAATTATTTATTTTAAAATATTAAATCTGTATTTGACTTACTCTTATTCTGTGACTTTGCACTTTAAAAAAAAACCTGTTCTATTAGTTAATGTTGTACTGAGTGCACACCAAGTATTTTAACATTTGCAAATAGTAATTGACCCCGATCCAGTGCCTTCTCTCTCATCTCGACCCAGAAAGAATCCCTGACCAAAACACAGTGGAGTAAAAACAAACAGCTTTTCAACACTGAATATTTAAGCTTTTTACAACAGAGCATATAGGAGAGAACTTGTCAGTAACTTAAATACATGAAAAAGAAGATGTTATGTGATTATAGTTTACAGTAACCTCTTATATTTCCTTTTTATTGCATTTATACAGTATTGCTGACTTACTCACTTAGAAAAAATACAGCATTGTTGTTGTTTGTAATAGTTACCTTATCAATTATTGAACTCCATTTTTGTATGTTGAAGTTGTTCAAATGACATTTTCAGTGTTCAGCTCTGAAATTCTATAGTTTCGAAATAAAGAAAAATCACGTATTTTAGACAAACAGTTCAAAATAGTTCAACAGGTTACAATATACACTATTCAGTATCATATAACAGTTTCCACTGCCATCCATGACACACATTTGGGAACTTAATTACAAATTAAATTTTATAATATGAGTAAGGGCAGTGACTCCACATTTGTCTTTCTGTCTATCTGTCTATTTGTCTGTCTGTCTGCCTGCTCAACTTTGGCAGGTTGACGTGGTTGTATAAAATCATTTGATCTCCCGTCTCAGTGAGTGCCTGTGGCATCGCCGGGTGCAGACGTTGGACTCCTGACTCCTGACACGTCACGCTGTGGACCGACAGCTCACACTGAAGTGACACACACACACAGACACACACAGACACACACCCATACGTAACACAAATACACACTCCTGCATGCACAAACATCAGCTCTCACGCTCTCTCTATCAAACACACACACACACACAGACACACACAGACACACACACTTTTTCTTGTCTCTTTCTTGCAGGGCTGAGTCGGCAGTCTGGACTCGCCCTCTCAATCTCACCAGCAGACTCTGTCAAAACCAACAAGACAACCTTACCAGGCAAGAAGTCTCCACATGAGAATTTCTCTCTCTTTCTCTTTTTTCCAGTCATCAATCTTGTCCTCTTCTCTTGCAATCATGTCTAAACTGTTGGACTGACAGTGCTGGGTCGTTAGTTTGAGGCCGTTCCCCCAACGTGTCGCACCTGAGGTGTGGATTCAACACGTTTGTCATGAGAAAACAAGAAGCTAATTATCAATATCAAAAGGATCAGGATAACAAAAACCTTTTAAGTCAATGACGTCAAATTAACACGAGCACACAGTAATAACACAGTAACAACACCAATGAATCTGTACCACAATGTCCCAGGGCTTTTAGGGGAAAAGTCCCATCTCAGATATGAGCTCCTGCTAGCTTTAGCTCAGTCGCTTATCTTCCTCTTCACTCAACTCCCCAGTTGTCTGTCTTCACAGACCAAGGCCCTGTCCAAAGAGAGACGTCTCTCTTTGGACAGGGCCATAGTTGTTCAGCTCACACCCTTTCGAAACGCCTCCCCCCTTAGCAGCCCTCCTCCAGACTGTCCTTGCAGCCCCTCAGTGTCTCTCCTCTCGGTCTCCCCTCCCTCTCTCTTCCCCTCTCCTTTAGACCTTCTGCTGCATCTCTATCTGCTGGCCACTTGGACTCTGCCCCTTCCCGTTCATCTCGTACATCGAGGTCTTCTGCTGTCTCCTCCGGTAACACCACGCCCCGGCGACGGCTGCCACGGCAACCGCACACACCGCCACCACGATGGCGGCCACCGTGGGGCCGCGGCCCGATGACGGGGGAGGAGGGGGAGGACAGTCCTCGTCCAGACAGGCTGCCTCCCCCACCTCCCCATCCTCAACCCCCTCCCTGGCTCTTTGAGTCGTGTTGCGATCTGCACGCTCCTCCTCCAGCCCCGTGATGTCATCATCCCGCGCGGTGGGTCCAAGGCCGTGGTCCAGGAAGGGGTGCACGTGCTCGGTGGTGGCGTCCTCCCAGGTCTCCGGCCCAGGGGCCACGGTGTATTCGTCCGTGTTGGGGTCGGAGGGGGAGTCCGTGGGCTCGGGTGTGAGATGGTCAGGGGAGGTGGTGTGGGCGAGTCCAGGCCAGCCTTCCTCCGCTCCCTGTGAGGGGGACTGGGAGAAGCTGGTAAAGGCGGTGGGCTGGCTCATCTCCACCTCATTGGGACTGTCCGTCCCCTTGACGACGAGCTCCTCCTCCGGTTCTTCTGATCCTATCCCCTCCTCCGTGGAGCCGCCACCCACTTTCTCCGTCTCGTCCGGAACGACCGGGTATCCATCCAGCCACAGCTCCTCTGTGCTGGCCGTCGGTTCTCTCCCTGCTCCTTCCTGGGTCACGTTCTGTGGGTCGTCCGTCGGCATGACGACCGGAGGTGCCACATGGTGTTCGTGGTCGTCGTGATCTTCGTGACTGTCGTGGTCGCCGTGGTCGTCATGGCGGTCGTGGTCACTGTCTTCGTCATGGTCATCTTGGTCCTCACTGGTATCGTGTTCATCGGAGTGATCGTGGTCATGATCGTTCGGGTGACTTTCAGGGTCTGAATGTTCCTCTGAGTGATCAGTGTGGTCATCGTGGTCATCGGTTACGCCTTCATGGTCATCATGGTGATCATGGTCATCATGGTCATCATGGTGATCATGGTGATCATGGTGATCATGGTGATCATGGTCGTGATGGTCGTCATGGTGATCATGGTGATCATGGTGATCATGGTCGTGATGGTCGTCATGGTGATCATGGTCGTCATGGTCGTCCTGGTCGTAGGGTTCATGTTCATGACTGTCATGGTCGACATGGTGATCATGGTCGTCATGGTCGTCCTCACGGACAACGTGTTCCACTTGGCTGCCATAGAGAACACTGTCCCGGTCATCTTCATGTTCGCCCATGTCATAGTGCTCCTCGTGGTCATCGTCGTCGTCATAGTGACCGCCCTTCTCATGGTCGTCTTCGTGTTTACTTTGGTTGTAGTGTTCGTCATGGTCGTCGTGTTTGTCGTGATCGTCATGGTCGACAACGTCATCGTCGTGATCGTCGTGATCGATGTGTTCATGATCGTCATGGACACCTTGATCTATCGCTTCATGGCTATCGAGATCCTCTTTGTCGTGGTCTTCAAGTTCAACATGGCTGTCATCAAAGGGGTCATCTGGCTGCTTGTAGTGACTTTCCTGGCTGTCATCCTCTTTTACATCCTCTGTTTCACTGCCTGAAGCTTTGACACGGTTGTCTCCCCCAGAGGGTGTGGTCTGGATGATTGGCGGCTGGGTGGGCACAGGATGTCCCGCCTCCTGGAAGGCCTCGGAGGGGAACCAGAACAGGTGTTTCTGGGAGAGCAGAGAGACCGGCGCCTCAGTCACCACCCTGGCATCCGCCCCCGTCCCTAGCACCTCCTCCTGCTCCTCCCCAGGACTATCGCTGGAATCCACCCCCTCCACCACATCTTCCTCCTCTTCTCCTCCGGTCAGCGGTCCCTCCTCCTCCTCCTCCTGCTGCTCCTCTCCCACAGACATCTCCTCTCCTCCTCTGTCTTCTCCCTCTTCCTCTGGCGCTGCCGTCTCCTCTCCTGCCTCCTCTTCTCCTGCCTTCTCCTCTCCTGCCTCCTCCTCTCCTGCCTCCTCCGCCGTGTCCTCTCCTCCCTCCACGCTGAAGCTTGCTTCCTGCTGTTCCTGGCTCCTGTGCTCCTCCTCCTTGTCCTCCTCTTCTGCCACGTGGGCCGCCTCCTGCACCTCCTCCTGTACCTCCCCCTGCGCCTCCTCTAGTCGCTCGTCCTCGGCGAGGTCCTCAGGGTCTTCGTAGGAGTGGTGGTGGTCGCCTGTGAACCTGTCCTCGTAGTCGATGTGAGTTTCTGTTCCATCTGTAGAGCCAGAGAAAGAGAGAGAGAGAAGTATCGGATCAACATCAATTAAGAAGAAACATCAAACACACCTTAACAGCAGACATGCATGCAAACATGCACAGAAGAAGAAAAATAAAACATTTAAAGTCATAGGAGAAGAAGAAGATGGACCTGGAGAGCTATTTTCACTGTCATTGAACTGAAGTGAGACTTGAAAACATTAACCAGCCGGGTTAATGTCTCTCTCTCTCTCTCTCTCTCTCTCTCTCTCTCTCTCTCTCTCTCTCTCTCTCTCTCTCTCTCTCTCTCTCACACACACACACACACACACACACACACACACACACGTACCTTTAACACAGAGCTGTACCAGTCCGTACCACTCCGCACAGCTGTCGCACAGCAGACTGAAGACGCTGTGCCCGCTGGGCATCACATGACCCGGCACGCACGAGTACAGCAGCTCGTCGCCAAGCTCAAACCCAGTGTGCCCCTGGAGACGAGTGTTTGGGAAAGATGGGGGGTCTCCACATGGAACGCCTGTCAACAACACGCACATTGGTTACTCAGGCAGCGGCATGTTGAATTTACACGAGTCGTGAATAGGACGAGTGTGAGTTTTGATCGGGAGACTCTACTCTTCTTGTAAAGAACCACCTCTGGTAAGCAAGCGGCTTACCAAGCATCAGAACCACTGACGCCCAGGCCATCAGAGGCCCTAGGCCAACCTAAGTGTGTGCACTGTGTGAGCCGCCACAGTGACTCTCCTGTTTAGGAGTCCAGACCCCAGGAGATTAGCCCTGGGTGGCGTCCAACAGACATCCGCTCTGTAAACACTCCCTCGTCCTAACCCCCTTCTTCCTTCTGGGTTTCCCCGGATCTGGAGGGGTGGGATGGGTGTAGCTGCCAGGGCCGAGCCTCCGGTGGAAGGCAGAAAAGATATATCGATTGTTTCACCCATTTGTTCACACTGTGAACTGTCTAATGAGGGGTGGTTGTTGGACTGGAACTGGCTGTGTTTGCACATTGCTTGCTCTGATTGATATCCTATGCATTTCATGGCTTAAGTAAATCAACAGGACAGGTTTGCACTAATTAATAGAGAGGGTAAGAGCCCCACACATGGATCCGTGCAGAAACACACAAACAGACTTGAGTAAACACAGGAATGAGAGGAGACTGGGATACCGTGAAGGAGGGAGGGAGGGAAGAGAGAGAGAGAGGGGGGGGAGGGAGGGAGGGAGGGAGGGAAGAGAGGGAGAATGGTGGGAGGAAGGGAGGGAGGGAGGGGAAGAGATAGAGGGAAGAGAGAGAGAGGATGGTGGGAGGGAGGGAGGGAGAATGGTGGGAGGAAGGGAGGGAGGGAGGGGAAGAGATGGAGGGAAGAGAGAGAGAGGATGGTGGGAGGGAGGGAGGGGAAGAGATGGAGGATGGAAGGAGTGAAAAGAGGGAAGAGAGAGAGGATGGAGGGAGAGAGGATGAAGGAGGGAAGAGAGAGAGGATGGAGAGAGGATGGAGAGAGGATGGGTGAGGAGGGAGGGAGGAGGTATGCAGGAACACTGCTTCTTTCACTCCTTAGTAAACGTCTCAGGGCAGAGACTGTGAACGAGCTCACTTAAACAACTCACACACACACACATCTTCCAAGCACTCCAAGCACACTCAACATCCATTTGATTTACATTTTGTGAGTGTGCCTGAGAGTGTGTGTACGTGTGTGTGTGTGTGTGTGTGCTTACCCATGTCTTTGACGCAGAAGGCATGCAGGTGTTCGGTGTCCTCTGTTGCGTTCTCTGTCTTCACATCCACAGCCTTCAGAGCACTGCCCACATTGCTGCACACTGTGGTCCTGCGGAGAGAGACACACGTTACCCTGCAGTCCTGTCTGTGATGGAGACGCTGTGCTTGTCAGAAACACAGGAGAGGCCTGTGATCCAGACCGACGTTACGCAACACTCGCTGGACTGTATAAACGACAAGACTGTGAACTGCTATACACACAGGCAAACATTTGCAACACGTCAACTAATCACACACACGGACAGACACACAAACCACACACACATACATACAGACGGGTTAATCATGTGTCATGTGACGAAACCAGCTCCATGGGATCTTAAGTCTGTGGCGTTGTATAAAGGCCATATTACACACACAGACGTCCACCCTTAGGTTTGGATAAGGTTTGTGATTTCGGTATTACATCTCCAGTATAATCTAGTATGAGACTGCTGCATTTATGTTCGATAAAGTCACTCTTCTGCAGGAGCTGCTTTGGATGATGTATGTGTGTGTGTGTGTGTGTGTGTGTGTGTGTGTGTGTGTGTGTGTGTGTGTGTGTGTGTGTGTGTGGAAGGGAAACACATCCCAACCAGAACACTATACTATGCACACAAACAAACACAGAAATCACTGGCACCACCAGAGTTTCTGTTTAATACAAATATTATTACAGCATGCCATGATCAGCCTGACACGGACACATATTTGCAGCCATAACCTCTGGAGACTAATGTGATACTATATCTACTCGACAGGATGTACAATAGTATGTATAGTATGTAACAATATACAGTTCCCTATGAACAATAAGGAAATACACCCAAATAAAAGCACAGTTTAATGAACCATTGCAAATAAAGTCAACTCTCTTTCTTCAGTGACAGAAGCAGCCAATCTTAACGACTCATAAGACACCAGTAGTTCCAAATGTTCTATAGATTTTAAATAGATTAGAAGAGAAGAAGAGTTAGATCACTGCAATGTACATTTGCTTTTGCTCCTGATTCTGACCAGGATGAGAAAATGTAACAGGTAATTTACCAATAAAACTAAAGATTTTGTGCAACTAATTAAATAAAATAAAAAAATAATAAAAAAAGCTATTAAACTATGTGTGTGTGTGTTAATCACAGTATCAACAGATGGAAAGAATCTGGCAGACTGGCATCATGGTGTGTGTGTGTGTGCGTGTAGGAGAGTGTGTGTGTGTGTGTGTGTGAGTGAGAGAGAGAGTGTGTGTGCTTCTGTGTGACTCATATGCCTTGTAACACTCTCACTTCAGCCTCTTTATCAGCTTATAAGGACAACTGGCTGGAAGGAGAAACACCGAATCACTGAGAAAACACAGACAAAGAGACTGAAAGAAAACACAGACAAACGGTTTTAAACGGTATTAAACTACCTCTCAGGGAGTGAGACGAGTGCGTGAGTGTGAGAGAGAGACAAGGAGGGAGTGTGAGAGAGAGACAAGGAGAGAGTGTGAGAGAGAGACAAGGAGAGAATGTGAGAGAGAGACAAGGAGGGAGTGTGAGAGAGAGACAAGGAGGGAGTGTGAGAGAGAGACAAGGAGGGAGTGTGAGAGAGAGACAAGGAGAGAGTGTGAGAGAGAGACAAGGAGGGAGTGTGAGAGAGAGACAAGGAGAGAGTGTGAGAGAGAGACAAGGAGGGAGTGTGAGAGAGAGACAAGGAGAGAGTGTGAGAGAGAGACAAGGAGGGAGTGTGAGAGAGAGACAAGGAGAGAGTGTGAGAGAGAGACAAGGAGGGAGTGTGAGAGAGAGACAAGGAGAGAGTGTGAGAGAGAGACAAGGAGAGAGTGTGAGAGAGAGACAAGGAGGGAGTGTGAGAGAGAGACAAGGAGGGAGTGTGAGAGAGAGACAAGGAGAGAGTGTGAGAGAGAGACAAGGAGGGAGTGTGAGAGAGAGACAAGGAGGGAGTGTGAGAGAGAGACAAGGAGAGAGTGTGAGAGAGAGACAAGGAGGGAGTGTGAGAGAGAGACAAGGAGGGAGAAAGAAAAAGAGGAGACTCACCGTCTACCCTTTTCCTGAGTCATTTCACAAGTCCCCTTTACCTTAAATGACACAACTATTACTGGAAAAGACCAAAGGCCTGTGTAGCGGGTTGAATGGGGGGGGGGGGGGGGGGGTCTGGGCTGTGTCTAAATCAGTCTTTTTTAGAAAACAACCCCTCTCCTGGTATTTTGTTTGGTTGCCGTGACAGCTATGTGACAGGTAAGAGGGAGGTGAAAAGGTGTGTGTGTGAGACTGTGTGTGTATGTGTGAGAGAGAGAGAGTGTACTTTCATCTGTGTTCGTGCCAGCGAGGAGTGGGTGTCGTCCTGGGGAGTCTGAAGCAGTACGCAACACTTTCACCCTGTAAAATCAAACTGGACCTAATTATAATTCCTCAGAATCACGTGAGTCTTCCTGTGCTCCTGAGAACTGTTGTAAAGTCTTGGTGAGGCCTTTATGAAGCCCCAGCAAGCATAGAGTTTGGGTGGACCCAAACTCAGAGCACCTCTGGGAAGAAACCTGATTCTGCTGGAGTGTGTTAGGAAAGGAGAGGGTTTGGGTGGGTGGTTGATGGACAAAAGCGAAAAAGAAAAAGCGGACGGGAGGATGAGGGTTACAGGGAGGGAAGGAGAGAAGAGGGAAAGACGGATGGAATAAGGACGGAATGAGAGAGGGAGAGTGATGATCTACTCCACATCCTTGTGCTTCTGACACCAACCTGTTGATTATGAGTCACGAGACAAGGTCTCACCCCCAGAAAATTGTGTGTGTCTGTATGTGTGTTTGTCTGTGTTTTGTAACCTGCTGTTAAATACCTTTAGCAACAGACATTCGAAACAGAAATGACACAGGCTACCTCAAGGGCGACGTACTAAAGGTGAATCTGGCTCTGGGACGTTACGTGTTCTACTTAATGAAAACTTCTCATCAATCAGTGATGACGGACGGTCTTTTGTTCAGTGATTACTGGGCTGGGGTCTGGGCTGGGTTTGGCCAGTACATCTGTTAGTGATCTTGGAGAGTGAAGTAGAATGTGAGGAGGTTACAGCACGTACATAAGATCTGGGTGGGGAGATATGACTCAACGCAGGCCTGTATGGGACATACACCACAACCCTATAGGAGGTCTCAGAGTGCAGAGTCTCAGAGCGATGTCAGAGTGGAGGCAGCAAGCTGGCTGATCACATGCAATCTAACTTGATCAAAGATGTTTTCCCTGCTACATGCATGAACATACCAAACACTGGAGATGTGTGTGTGTGTGTGCCAGTGCCAATGGGAGGAAAAGAAGCAAGGCTGTATCTCATCAAGTCTTGTAGAGCTTTTATCATTTCGTCGACTGTCATTTTCCTCGCTAGCACTAAAACAGAGATATGAGAACGGCTTACATAGAGGGAGAGGGGGGAGTAAGGGAGAGGGGCGAGTGAGGTAGATATGTACACACAGTGTATGGACGAGGAGATGGATGAATGATACACTTCGAAACATGGTAAGAGGGTGTGAAAGCTGCTGTCCATTGGTAAACCCAGTGAGAGAGAAAGAGAGACAGACAGACAGACAGACAATGTGTCTTTCTACAAACAGTCATCACTCCGGGGCCATTTTAAGCACCAGGCAGCCATTTTGCCGTTGCTTTTTCAAATCTTAAAACACTTTAACCACCGCTGCGCTGACTAACAGGCTCACACTGTAAATTCATCCATTCACCATACCTAAACCAAACATCTAATCTGCAACCCATGTCAACATACACTGAGGTGACTGTCATGGGAACCAGAAGTCCATGTCTGTGAACAGAAGAGGGACAGCAGTCCCTCGGTCAGCCCAGGGTCTCCTCTGTCCTCCGCTCCTCTGTATAGGACCCGAGTGCTATGGAGCGTGTTACCGTGGAGATGAGAGGTGTAAATGGAGGCGTTTGTCGGCATGACACCCCAGCTCAGAATTTCCTCCTCTCCAGATATGAACAGAGGAGCCTTTCTCCCCTCCCTCCTCTCCCTCTCCCTCCCTCCCTCTCCTCCCTCCCTCCCCCCTCTCTCTCTCTCTCTCTCTCTCTCTCCCTCCTCCCTCCCTCCCTCCCTCCCCCTCCCTCCCTCCTCCCTCCCTCCCTCCCTCCCTCCCTCCCTCCTCCCTCTCTCTCTCTCTCTCTCTCTTTCTTCTCCATCTCCCTCTCCCTCCCTCCCTCTCTCTCTCTCTCTCTCTCTCTCTTCTCTCTCTCTCTCTCTCTCATCTCTCTCTCTCTCTCTCTCTCTCTCTCTTCTCTCTCTCTCTCTCTCCCTCTCCCTCTCCTCTCCCCCTCTCTCTCTCTCTCTCTCTCTCTCGCCACTCGTTCTCCAACTGCCAGTTGTCCCTTTCCACTTTCACACATCACTCTTCAACCCCAAAATGTAATGTGTGCACGTGTGTGTGTGTGTGTGCGTGTGTTTGTCTTACCCCCACGGTGCCTCCATAGAGCCAACCACGGGTGCACCTCGGAGAAGGAGCACTCGACCACGGCGTGACGTAGCTCCTCGGCGAAGCCAGCCGGCGCCATGGGAAACACACGCATGTTCAGCCGCCCCCAACTCTTGGGAGTCGGACGTGTTCCTCAGGTCCAATAAGAACACACGACCTGGGGAGAGAAGAGCGTCAGAACAGAATGCACAGACATGCCCTGGCGCAGGGGCGAGGCACAAAGAACAGAATAGCTCGCAGTGACAGTTTGGGTTCTCAGCAAAGACTGATGTCCAACTGTTGGTCCTGGGTGAGATTACTCAGGTTAGCCTTTAAAATCTGGGAGGAGAGATGAACTGTCTAGGGTCAGACTAGAGGCCTTTCTACTTTTAAAGCTATCATTGTACCACATCAGGAGGATAATGAGAGGTGTTCCCTGGTGAATAGGGTCTAATGATCGCCATATAGAACTCTGTAACCTTCATCCTCATGTGGACTCATCTTAATCACCATCAAACTCACGTTCACTGACATGTACCAAAATAAACTTGAAACAAACAGGATGTGCATTTTTGTGTGAGAGTTTATTTTCGGACAGATGTGGAGCTTGACATGCTCTTATGCCCACTTTGCAGATGATATGCTGACCAATAAGATCGAAAACTTCTCGAAACAGTTATGCTCATGCCACTTATACTGCGCATAACTTGGCGCGTGGCATGTTCATCAAATTTGACTATGGACTTTCTGTCTTAAAGCCTAATTACATAAATGTAGGCCTACCTTCCAGTCGTTGTAAATGTACAAGGTGCTCCCTAAATGTTAGTGTGAAAAGGCAAGAGACAAGAACCCAGGTGTGGATAACTGCTTCTCACTTCAATGCACTATCGAAACAGTACCATAGGATGTCACAAAGAAGAACTTACCATCGGCGCAAACGACAGAGACAAACGTTATCCAAGTCAACCATCCAAAAAGTGAAGAAAAAAATAAATTTCTGTTGAAATTGCGTTCCCACATTTTCTGAGCACTTATTTTAGACGTTTCGTAGGATGTCAAAGTTCCAACACAAATGTCCCCTTGCAAGTGATAAAACAGAGGAGACAGAAACTCCGTTATTTCCCTGCCGGTTCCGGAGATGGACTGAGATAATCGAAAGTGAGCTTGTTGACGTAAAGGTAAAGCGGAAAGAAACGGTTGGTGTGGTTGAGCGAGTCGCGGTTATGTCCCCAAATAGTGCCTTGCAGAGCATATGGAGCATCGGCGTGAAAACTCACATATCCCCGTTAGTAAATACGTCACAGCACATAATCTGAAGGGTGGGTAGCCGCGCGCGCTAAGCAACACCGACGTGGAGCTGCG